>NC_133112.1:20305838-20501581 GCF_022965805.1 Primulina eburnea | reverse complement strand
AAACAGCCTTATCGAGCATACCCCCCATTGCTCCATTCTTACTTATCAACCCTTGATAAAGACGTCAGAACTCAAGTCTGATAGTACCAACCACCATCACGTTAACGCCTAGCAGCATCGCTTTTGTGATTCCCTAGGTATCACATGATAGTGCCTTGCAAGAACCATTCAATTATGGGTTAGCGTACAGTACGGTCCCTTCAACTCATATATCCCGACCGATTCGACAACTATTGGTTTATTGAGAGTTGTCAATGAATCGATACTATGTGTCATGTTGTGGTTGCATCGATGGTGTAATCTATGAAAACCCCTTTCATAATTACCACCATACTTCTGATCAGAGATTTCAACCCACACATACATGAAAAACACATAGGATATCCATACCCGTAGGTAAGCGGTGAATCCCCGGCTACAATGCATCGACTCCTATATGTTTCGCCGTAACACCCAACCTTGCCATCTGATGACCCCCACAAGAGTCGGTAAACAGGTCAAAGTGAAACGCTAGCACATAGAGTCTCAATGTTGTCCCGGGTCATAAGGACTAATGGTGTACAACCATAAACTAGGACTTTTCCACTCGATAAGTGAGAACCACTTGGAAAGTCCTTTATAGAGGGTTGTTCAGTGCACTCTACAAGGAGCACCTATATACATGCTCGGACATCACAATGTCCCCTACCAATGAACATGGTACTCACATCGCAGATACTAGTCTCTAACTCGAGCGGCCTTTATCCTTCTTAGTGGCGGCAGAATCGACTAGGAACCGTTTAGAATATACAGTATTCCAAATATGAGTTTCATGATACTCATCATATGAGCATCTCATATTCTTTCTACTATTTGTATATTCAAGGACTTTATCTATGCAACTAGCATGGGTATAAAGATAAAGATGCGCCAAATTAATAAATTCAAATATTATTAAAATAAAGATCGTTTATACAAAGAGTTTCATCGTGAACAGTCGGCCAACACTTGGCTCGACGTGCACCTACTCTAACAGGTGGCAGGAAGATGTACAATGATTTGAAGACGTAATTCTGGTGGAAGCAGATGAAGACAGATATTGCAGAATTTGTGTCTAAATGTTTGAATTGCCAGCAGGTGAAAACAGAAAGAAAGAAGCCCGGAGGTTTACTTCAGAGTTTGTCTATTCCTGAATGGAAATGGGATCACATTTCCATGGATTTCGTGACGAAGTGTGACACCCTGACCCGTTACAATTAAAATACAGCGGAATTTTAAAATTTTCTTTCAAACGGAAGGAGTTTCAAAATACATTTTATAAAAGTGTTTACAAAATAACAACATGATCATTCCAATGACATAACAAAATACAAAATATCATTAGTGTGATCATGTTACAAAATGTTACAAAATAATCATCCTTCCAATCTTCGTATGCATATGACCCCCATCCACAGTCAACGTCCCGGTCCGTCGCTCTTATCTGCATCACATGAAAATAACTGAAATGAGAATAAATCTCAGCAAGTGGAACTCTTACATAGCAATGATACATAGTATATTCTGTAAAACATGGCTTTTAAATCATAAATACCATCGACTCTGAAACATGAATAACGTAGCAATAACTGTAGCAATAGCAATAGCAATAGATAGCAAAACGATGGTATTTTTCTTTTCTATGGTTGGATTGATATCAATAGTATCTGTGACTGTGGTTGCCAATATCCCATCGATATAAATCGATAACTGTGAGGGGATAAAAGCCTATGGTCGATGATCATCTAATTGCATGCAATGCTATGGCTATGATTAATCAATCCAATAAAACATTTGAATTCTCAATAGCATTTAAGGCCGTCGTTTCGCAATCTCATAATATCTCTTGTATTCCCTTTTTAACAATAGTGAGACATCAATGCCTCCAATAGATAATCAATGAAATCAATACATAACAATGGATCAATGGAAGGGAATAACACTTTGAAACCTTTAAAACACAATACATATAATATCATGTGAGCACAAGGGAGGAAATTCCACTTACAAACCAATAGAACACCTCCAACTATACTCTTGGTACACCACCTACAACAATAATCCATAAATAACACCAATATCAAGACTAAATCCAAGAGTCCATGCTAAATAATCCATAGAACCATCAAAACATCAAATCCAAAATAACCCTTAACTCGAAACCTCATTAGAATCGCACCAAAAACTTACCTAAGCTTCCTTATACCACGGAGAACGATGATCACAAGTCGGAAATCCAAATAACTCCAAGAAACAAAGATAGGAAGCAAAAGAAATGGAGAAAACCCTTGCCAAAAGGAGAGAAAATCTCGAAAAGAAGATAAGATAAGGTATGGAATGAAGTCAACTCAATCAAAAAGGTACTAAATATCTCGCCCATACTTACACCGCGGGTGCGGTCACACAAGCACCGCGGGTGCGCTAAGCTCACGGCAACCAAAATAATCCCATGCACGAACACCGCGGGTGCGGTGCTACAATTACCGCGGGTGCGGTCTCACCGCGGGTGCGGTCCTTGCACTGCCGCGGGTGCGGTGATGCCACGGCCCTCCAAATCCAAAATCATGAATAGTACACCGCGGGGGCACTCATCTAAGAGCGCGGGTGCACTCTACTCACGGCAATGAACAGTAACAAAACAACTAAAATCGATTCGAAACGCTGAAACGAACAATCAACACCAACTAACACCTCAAATAAATAATAACCAATAATAATATAGCCCAAAACACAACTATAATCATCTAATCACAAAACCCAATTAACACAATAAAGCTTAAACCGTACCGTACACCGGGCTCGGCTATTACAATCTCCCCTCCTTAGAGGAATTTCGTCCTCGAAATTGACGTCACGGCACGAACAACTCAGGATACCTCTCTCTCATCTCAGTCTCTGGTTCCCACGTAGCCTCCTCAATCAAATGGTTCCTCCAAAGGACTTTAACGATGCCGATCTCTTTGTTCCTCAGAACTCTAACTGTGCGATCCAGAATCTGAATCGGAATCTCATGGTAAG
This sequence comes from Primulina eburnea, assembly GCF_022965805.1. NCBI lineage: Eukaryota > Viridiplantae > Streptophyta > Magnoliopsida > Lamiales > Gesneriaceae > Primulina > Primulina eburnea. The sequence continues at coordinate 20,498,545 of NC_133112.1, read as the reverse complement.
TCAGACTCGGCGTCAAGTCCAATGGCTCATGGCGAAGAGCATGGGAAGGATCTGCAATATACTTCCTGAGCATCGATACGTGAAACACATTATGGACTCTGTCAAGATCGGGCGGTAGGGCTAATCTGTAGGCTCGGTCACCCACTCTGTCCAATATCTCGAATGGACCAATGAATCTAGGGCTCAACTTGCCCTTCTTGCCAAATCGCATTACACCCTTGAGAGGTGCTATCTTCAGAAAAACATGATCGCCAACCTCAAACTGCAAAGGTCTACGACGAACGTCTGCATAGCTCTTCTGTCTGGACTGAGCAGTCTTCATCCTCTCTCTGATAACTGCAACAACATCGGTAGTCTGTTGGACCAACTCGGGACCCAACATCTTCCTCTCACCAACCTCATCCCAAAACAAAGGGGATCTGCACTTCCTGCCATAAAGTGCCTCATACGGTGCCATGCCAATCGTCGCCTGGTAGCTATTGTTGTACGTGAACTCCACAAGAGACAACTTGGAATCCCAGCTACCAGAATAGTCAATAGTACAAGCTCTGAGCATATCCTCCAGAATCTGAATGACTCTCTCTGACTGACCGTCGCTCTGAGGATGATAAGCTGTACTGAAAGCTAATCGAGAACCCATAGCTCTGTGCAAACTCTTCCAAAACTCTGAGGTAAACCTGGGGTCACGATCAGACACAATCGACACGGGCACACCATGAAGTCTAACAATCTCTGCAATGTAATCCTCGGCATACTGAGACATCGAATACGTCGTCTTGACTGGGAGAAAGTGCGCTGACTTGGTCAATCTATCAACAATAACCCAAATGGAATTGAAACCCTTCTGCGTCCTGGGTAAACCAGTCACGAAATCCATAGTGATATGCTCCCACTTCCACTGAGGAATCGGCAAAGAAAGCAATGTCCCAGCAGGTCTCTGGTGCTCAATCTTTACCTGCTGACAAGTAAGGCACTGAGAAATGAACAAAGCAATATCTCTCTTCATACCTGGCCACCAGTAGAGTCGACGAAGATCCTGATACATCTTCGTACTGCCTGGATGAATCGAATAAGGTGCGGTATGAGCCTCTGTCAAGACATCTCTACGAATATCGTCGCCAGAAAGAACACAAATGCGGCCTCTGAAAGTTACCAAATCATCACCATTCAGACTAAACTCTGAATTCCCTCTAGCCTCGGCTCTAGCTCTCAACTCTGCCAACTGAACATCAGTCGACTGCTCTCTACGGATCCTGTCCGTCAATGTAGATCGAATGACCAACGCTGAAAAGCGAGCAATGGTACCTGGAATCACCAGATCAATCTCCTCTCTCTGCAAATCCATCAACAATGGTCTCTGAATCAAAGAACTCAATGAAGCACTCGACTTGCGGCTCAAAGCATCAGCCACAACATTCGCCTTCCCTGGGTGATAACTGATCGTCACATCGTAATCCTTGACAAGCTCTAACCACCTCCTCTATCGCATATTGAGCTCTTTCTGCGAGAACAGATACTTCAAACTCTTGTGGTCTGTGAAGATCTCACACTTTTCGCCATACAGATAATGTCTCCAAATCTTCAGGGCGAAAACCACAGCTGCTAGCTCCAAATCGTGCGTCGGATAATTCTTCTCATAATCCTTCAACTGGCGAGACGCATAGGCAATGACCTTACCTCGCTGCATCAACACTGCACCAAGGCCTCTCTTCGACGCATCGGTATAGACCACAAAATCCTCTGAACCACTGGGCAAAGAAAGAACAGGAGCTGTCGTCAATCTATCCTTCAACTCCTGAAATGCACTCTTGCAATCGATAGACCACTCGAACTTCACAGTCTTCCTCGTCAGATTGGACAATGGCAGGGCAATCTTGGAGAAACCTGAAATGAAACGACGATAGTAACCCGCCAAACCAAGGAAACTGCGTACCTCAGAAACAGTGGTAGGAATAGGCCAACTCCGAATCGCCTCTATCTTCAACGGATCAACAGCAATGCCATCTCTCGAAACCACATGGCCTAGAAAAGAAATCTGATCCAGCCAAAACTCACACTTCTTCAGCTTGGCAAACAACCTCTTCTCTCGCAACAACTGAAGCACCACTCTGAGATGCTCTGCATGAAGCTCTCTGGATTTGGAATAGATCAAGATATCGTCGATGAAAACAATAACGAAGCTATCCAGATAAGGCTTGAACACACGGTTCATCAGATCCATGAAGACTGAAGGGGCATTGGTCAACCAAAAGACATGACAAGAAACTCATAGTGACCGTACCTGGTCCGGAAAGCTGTCTTAGGGATATCAGACTCCCTAACCTTCAACTGATAGTAGCCAGACCGAAAATCAATCTTCGAGAACATAGTAGCACCATGGAGCTGATCAAACAAATCATCTATCCGAGGCAACGGATACTTGTTATTGACAGTTACTTTGTTAAGCTCCCTGTAGTCGATACACAGTCGCAGAGAACCATCCTTCTTCTTGACAAATAGAACCGGAGCTCCCCAAGGTGAAGAACTCGGACGAATAAAGCCCTTGTCTAAAAGATCCTGCAACTGAGTCTTCAACTCCTTCATCTCGGTAGGGGCCATCCGGTACGGAGCCTTAGAAATAGGAACCGTACCTGGAGCTAAATCAATCACAAACTCAACATCTCTATCCGGCGGCAAACCCGGAACATCATCCTCAAACACATCAGCTGTAGTGACCCGTTCCAGAATCACCTACTAATCAAGAACTAAGCATGCAACTTAACTTAATTAATAAAAATCAGAGATAACAGCGGAAATACCAACAAATGATAGTTATACAACCCAATCGAAATCAGAACAACTCAAAATATATTCGGTACAACCGTAACGAAAAAGAATAGTACTGAAAACTAAACCAACCAGATACTCACTGTCCTCCTCCTGCTCTACCCGAGCTGCCCAACCTGAGGCCTGCCCCGTGGGAATGGGGTGTCCAAGATAAACAAAAACCGAGGACGTGAGCGATAAGAACGCCCAGTACAAAAGCATGAGTATACAAACCTATATGAAATGCACATGCTATGATATGATACCAGGGTAGTCAAGAAACAGGAGTCACAAAAGATCTCAAAATGCTCAGTCTAGAGGCGCCAAGTGGATAGTGCCGCGCGGTCCAACCTCTGGGTCACTGCATCCACTGCAAGAACAGACGTGGACCTAAAATGTCCCGGATCACCGAAGCCCTCCCGACCCGTCGGCCACTGTGTACTCTCGGTGTCCATGCGTCCACAAGACAAGACAGGGCTGAGCGGCCCCACAAGATATAGCTTATCTCGAAAGAGATACAGCTCAACAGTAAAGGCTATCTCGAAGAGGATACGGCTCAACATGAAATGCAACGTGCAGTAATAAACGTGACATAATAGCATGCATCATATGACATATATCAATGCACCACATAATCATGCAACACATATAAGAATGTATACTCAACCAGGATATCTCGGATAGTACTTTCGTACCTCTATTACAGCAAGCCTAGCCTTACGCAGCACCGCTAATCAGGTCTAGAACAAGCCTACGCATCAAAAGCACCCAATGAACAATACTACCATGCTCAACTAGCAAAACCAGTACTACCAAAGGTTTAGGGTTTACCCTCGTCCGTCGACAGCCCTTTGATGTCGATTGCCTCGTAACTCAGGCGTCGCTACACTACCAATCCTGGCAGCTCTTGGCTATCGCTCGACCGGCAACTAACCCTAGAAACCTTCCAAATCTCTCAAATATGAGACACAACTCAAGGATTGTCAATACAAAATGAGGAAATCCGAGCACTATTTATAGGCTATGTTCGGATCCACCGAACCCACTTCGGAACGTCCGAACTCCTACGTGTCCATCAGCTCTTGACACCTCACGATCGGATCCACCGAACCTACACTTCGGAACGTCCGAACTCCCACGTGTCGATCAACTCTTGACACCTAATGATCGGATCCACCGAACCCACTTCGGATCGTCCGAACCCTTCGGTGCTACCGAACCATCTTCGGTCCGTCCGATTATGACCACGGTCAAAATTACACATTAAACCTTCTTAATCACCATTAATCCGTTAATTACCCAATCTGGAATTCGGGCTACTACATTCTCCCCCCCTTAAAACGATTTCGTCCTCGAAATCAAGTTTAGAGGATGAACAAAACGAAAGTAACAACATCGTTACCCTCAAAATCTAAGGGACAACCCATCACTAGACGCTTAGCTAACACCGAATGACCCATCGGAGTAGAAACGGAAAGAATGACATCAAGAGAAACATACAGTAACTTATGACGCTTAACAAATCGTGCAGAAATGAATGAATGCGATGCTCCGGTATCAATAAGAACAAAAGCAGGAATACCGCATAAACGAAAAGTACCTGCTATGACTCTCTCAGTCATCTGCAGCCTGATCCTGGTTCAGCGCAAATACCTGACCTTGGGCACGAGGTCGAAGATTCGAACTACCCACTGCCTGACCCTGCCTCCTCTGCTGAACAGTCGTCTGTGATCCGGAACCAGATCCTGCTCCACCTCGCAACTGAGGACAATACTTCTTAATATGCCCCATCTCTCCGCACTGAAAACAAGCTCCCGCGACTGATCGGCATTGCTCCGAGGGATGGTTCTTTCCACAATGCACACAAGCATCCTTCTTATCACCAAAGCGGAAAACACCGCTAGACCGTGATCCAGATCCAGAAGAAGAAGAACCAGATTTCTTGAACGACTGAGACCTAGGGCTCAAAGTACTCGGAGGTCTAGAAGAAAAATAGCCCTACCACGCTGGAGACTGATCTCTGCCTGGCGACACCGGTTCACTAACCCATCGTAAGAAGTAGGATTATCACAGACAGTGACTCGATCAAAGATCTCCTGGTTAAGACCCTGGAGGAAATGGTCATACTTGGCCTCAGAACTGCCACTGATATGAGGAGCGAAGGGTAATAACTCGAAGAATTTCTGCTGATACTCATCAACAGACATACTCCCCTGCTTAAGGTTCAGGAGCTCAATCGTCTTCGCCTGGCGAAGGGCTGGAGGAAAATACAGCTGCATGAAAGCTGCACGGAAATCGGCCCAAGTCACCCTACCCTGGGACTGGACTATCGGCGCAGAAGTCGATCGCCACCACTTGCGCGCACGGCCCTCGAGAAGAAAACTAAGGGTCTCTATCTTCTGCTCCTCGGTGCACTGGAATGCACGGAAACAACTCTCCATGCGCTCTAACCAATCTTCAGCATCATCGGGAGTCTCACCACCAACTAAAGACTTAGGCCCCATCTGAATAAAACGATGCAAATCAAAACGCCTAGGACCATCCCGACGATGACGATGTTAAGGGTAACGCCTACGATCGTCCTGATTACCCCAACGACCTACACTCCCCTGACAACTCTCATCACCAAAGTGGTCAGACATCGCTACAAGATAGAATAGGGAAAATGGTCAACGAAAATCCCAAAACAGAAATCTATATCCCAAAATCGTAAGCATGCTCTGATACCATAAATGTAGTGACCCGTTCCAGAATCACCTACTAATCAAGAACTAAGCATGCAACTTAACTTAATTAATAAAAATCAGAGATAACAGCGGAAATACCAACAAATGATAGTTATACAACCCAATCGAAATCAGAACAACTCAAAATATATTCGGTACAACCATAACGAAAAAGAATAGTACTGAAAACTAAACCAACCAGATACTCACTGTCCTCCTCCTGCTCTACCCGAGCTGCCCAACCTGAGGCCTGCCCCGTGGGAATGGGGTGTCCAAGATAAACAAAAACCGAGGACGTGAGCGATAAGAACGCCCAGTACAAAAGCATGAGTATACAAACCTATATGAAATGCACATGCTATGATATGATACCAGGGTAGTCAAGAAACAGGAGTCACAAAAGATCTCAAAATGCTCAGTCTAGAGGCGCCAAGTGGATAGTGCCGCGCGGTCCAACCTCTGGGTCACTGCATCCACTGCAAGAACAGACGTGGACCTAAAATGTCCCGGATCACCGAAGCCCTCCCGACCCGTCGGCCACTGTGTACTCTCGGTGTCCATGCGTCCACAAGACAAGACAGGGCTGAGCGGCCCCACAAGATATAGCTTATCTCGAAAGAGATACAGCTCAACAGTAAAGGCTATCTCGAAGAGGATACGGCTCAACATGAAATGCAACGTGCAGTAATAAACGTGACATAATAGCATGCATCATATGACATATATCAATGCACCACATAATCATGCAACACATATAAGAATGTATACTCAACCAGGATATCTCGGATAGTACTTTCGTACCTCTATTACAGCAAGCCTAGCCTTACGCAGCACCGCTAATCAGGTCTAGAACAAGCCTACGCATCAAAAGCACCCAATGAACAATACTACCATGCTCAACTAGCAAAACCAGTACTACCAAAGGTTTAGGGTTTACCCTCGTCCGTCGACAGCCCTTTGATGTCGATTGCCTCGTAACTCAGGCGTCGCTACACTACCAATCCTGGCAGCTCTTGGCTATCGCTCGACCGGCAACTAACCCTAGAAACCTTCCAAATCTCTCAAATATGAGACACAACTCAAGGATTGTCAATACAAAATGAGGAAATCCGAGCACTATTTATAGGCTATGTTCGGATCCACCGAACCCACTTCGGAACGTCCGAACTCCTACGTGTCCATCAGCTCTTGACACCTCACGATCGGATCCACCGAACCTACACTTCGGAACGTCCGAACTCCCACGTGTCGATCAACTCTTGACACCTAATGATCGGATCCACCGAACCCACTTCGGATCGTCCGAACCCTTCAGTGCTACCGAACCATCTTCGGTCCGTCCGATTATGACCACGGTCAAAATTACACATTAAACCTTCTTAATCACCATTAATCCGTTAATTACCCAATCTGGAATTCGGGCTACTACATCAGCAAACTCCCTCACCACATCAATATAATCTACATTCAACTTAATCAATCTATCAACATCCACAATAGAAGCAAGAAACCCATCGCAACCTCTACACAACAATCTCTCAGCCTCAAAGCAAGAAATAAAAGGAAGGACCAGCGAAGTACCTGTGCTGGCGAGCGCTCCTCCCTGGCCATCATCTGCAAAAGTCACCTTCTTAGCAACACAATCGATAACTGCACGGTAAGTCGAAAGCCAATCCATGCCAAGAATAATATCGAAGGCAACCATAGGGATAACAATCAAATCAGCGAATACAACTCGCTCCTCAATACGAACAGGGCACGCAAAGACAATTGATGTCGGGCACAAGACATCCCCCGAAGGTAAAACAACATTAAGCTGGAGGGGAAGAACAGAAGGAACTATACCCAAAGATCTCAAAAATAATTCAGACATAAAAGAATGAGTAGCACCAGTATCAATCAAAGTAGTAGCTACTCTGCCTGAAATCAAAATAGTACTAGAGATCAATGAAGAATCACGATTAATACCTTCCTTGGTCATCGCAAAGATACGACCCTGCACCTTCCCTTGGCTATCTCCCCTCGGGCAATTCCTGGCAACGTGGCCCGCCGCGCCACAACGAAAACAAGTATGAGTGCCCAATCTGCACTCTCCTCGATGATGCTTACCACACTTTGGACACAGTGGCTTCTCGGGATCAAATGGAACTGGCGGTGGTCTAGAACTCGGCTCCATCTTGCCCTTGCCCTTGAAACGATCCCTGCCCCTCTGATTCGAACCCTGGCCTCTCTGAGCAATGGCCTGGTGTCTCTCCTGCCTCTCCCTGGCGATGTCCTTCTCGTCTTGATCGGCCAACAATGCTTTGGACACAATCTCCTTGAAAGTAACAGCTTTAGACAAGTTGATATCACGATGAATCTCAGCTCTAAGGCCTCGAATGAAATGAGCGCCCTTTTCCTTGTCGTTCGAAGCAATATACGGAGCAAATAGGCAACCCTCCTCGAACTTCAGAATATACTGGCCAACATCCAAGCTCCCCTGTCGAAGTTCCAAGAACTCCGTAACCTTCCTCGCTCGAAGTGCGTCGGGGAAATACTTGTCGTAGAACAAGTCAGTGAACTCTGACCACTTCAGTGTCGCAACATCAACTCCAACTTTCGTCGCATTCCACCAAATGCGGGCAGCCTTAACCAACATGAAAATGGCACAACTAATCCTTTCTTTGTCCTCATACTAGAGATGATCGAAGAAAGCTTCAAGTGCCTTGACCCACTCGACAGCAACTAGACGATCAGTGCTACCTGCGAATTCCGGTGGATCCATTCTCTTAAAAGCAGAAAAGACGGCATCAGTGCCAACAGCCTGAGCAACTTGACCTCTCACTTGGCCTCGACCCTGTCCTGCTCCTTGCAATCGGAGCAACTGTTGAATCTGATCGCTATGCACCTTAGCCTGCTCCTTAAGCAACTTGCCGAACTCGTCGACAACTCTCGAGGAAGAACTATCCTCACCCTCTGTCGCCTTACGCTTAGGAGGCATACTCTACAATTGCTCAAAAGACACCAATCAATATATATAACAATGGATAGATGCAAGAAAACATACCCGGACAGTTGAAAGTAGACGAAGTCATATGCATTGGTCCGAAGAACACCGCTCTGATACCACTAAATGTGACACCCTGACCCGTTACAATTAAAATACAGCGGAATTTTAAAATTTTCTTTCAAACGGAAGGAGTTTCAAAATACATTTTATAAAAGTGTTTACAAAATAACAACATGATCATTCCAATGACATAACAAAATACAAAATATCATTAGTGTGATCATGTTACAAAATGTTACAAAATAATCATCCTTCCAATCTTCGTATGCATATGACCCCCATCCACAGTCAACGTCCCGGTCCGTCGCTCTTATCTGCATCACATGAAAATAACTGAAATGAGAATAAATCTCAGCAAGTGGAACTCTTACATAGCAATGATACATAGTATATTCTGTAAAACATGGCTTTTAAATCATAAATACCATCGACTCTGAAACATGAATAACGTAGCAATAACTGTAGCAATAGCAATAGCAATAGATAGCAAAACGATGGTATTTCTCTTTTCTATGGTTGGATTGATATCAATAGTATCTGTGACTGTGGTTGCCAATATCCCATCGATATAAATCGATAACTGTGAGGGGATAAAAGCCTATGGTCGATGAGCATCTAATTGCATGCAATGCTATGGCTATGATTAATCAATCCAATAAAACATTTGAATTCTCAATAGCATTTAAGGCCGTCGTTTCGCAATCTCATAATATCTCTTGTATTCCCTTTTTAACAATAGTGAGACATCAATGCCTCCAATAGATAATCAATGAAATCAATACATAACAATGGATCAATGGAAGGGAATAACACTTTGAAACCTTTAAAACACAATACATATAATATCATGTGAGCACAAGGGAGGAAATTCCACTTATAAACCAATAGAACACCTCCAACTATACTCTTGGTACACCACCTACAACAATAATCCATAAATAACACCAATATCAAGACTAAATCCAAGAGTCCATGCTAAATAATCCATAGAACCATCAAAACATCAAATCCAAAATAACCCTTAACTCGAAACCTCATTAGAATCGCACCAAAAACTTACCTAAGCTTCCTTATACCACGGAGAACGATGATCTCAAGTCGGAAATCCAAATAACTCCAAGAAACAAAGATAGGAAGCAAAAGAAATGGAGAAAACCCTTGCCAAAAGGAGAGAAAATCTCGAAAAGAAGATAAGATAAGGTATGGAATGAAGTCAACTCAATCAAAAAGGTACTAAATATCTCGCCCATACTTACACCGCGGGTGCGGTCACACAAGAACCACGGGTGCGCTAAGCTCACGGCAACCAAAATAAATCCCATGCACGAACACCGCGGGTGCGGTGCTACAATTACCGCGGGTGCGGTCTCACCGCGGGTGCGGTCCTTGCACTGCTGCGGGTGCGGTGATGCCACGGCCCTCCAAATCCAAAATCATGAATAGTACACCGCGGGGGCACTCATCTAAGAGCGCGGGTGCACTCTACTCACGGCAATGAACAGTAACAAAACAACTAAAATCGATTCGAAACGCTGAAACGAACAATCAACACCAACTAACACCTCAAATAAATAATAACCAATAATACTATAGCCCAAAACACAACTATAATCATCTAATCACAAAACCCAATTAACAATATAAAGCTTAAACCGTACCGTACACCGGGCTCGGCTATTACACGAAGTTACCTCGATCTTCGCGGGGCTGTGACGCAATTTGGGTTGTGATAGACAGACTGACCAAGTCAGCATGCTTTATTCCGTACAGAATGACCTATCAACACGATCAGATGGCAGAGTTGTATGTCAGAGAGGTCGTCAGATTGCATGGTGTGCCGAAGTCGATCGTATCAGATCGTGATCCACGATTCACTTCTCACTTTTGGCACAGTTTGCAGCAGGCTTTGGGTACGACTTTACACCTGAGCACTGCTTATCATCCTCAGACAGACGGACAGTCAGAGCGGACTATCCAAACTTTAGAGGACATGCTGAGAGCTGTAGTACTAGATTTTGGTACTAGTTGGCAAGATTCATTGTCGTTGTGTGAGTTTTCATACAACAACAGCTATCAGACGAGCATAGAGATGGCACCGTTCGAAGCTTTATACGGAAAGAAGTGCAGATCTCCGTTGTACTGGGATGATATCTCCGAGGTACCAGAGTTGGGACCTGATATGATTCGTGAGATGACCGAAAAAGTGAAGATCATTCAGAAAAGAATGAAGACAGCGCAGGATAGGCAAGCGAAGTACGCCAATGTCAGACGCAGACCGTTGGTATTTGAGCAGGGAGACAGAGTATTTTTAAAGATTTCACCTTTCAGAGGCGTTGTCAGATTTGGCAAGCGAGGAAAGTTGTCTCCTAGATACGTCGGTCCATATGAAATCCTTGAGAAGATTGGCGATCGAGCGTACAGACTTGCTCTTCCTCCTTCATTATCCGGTATACATGACGTTTTTCATGTATCGATGTTGCGCAGATACATGCCAGATGATTCTCATGTCATTCAGCCTGACAAAGCCGAATTAGATCAGACTTTGAGCTATGTTGAACAGCCAATACAGATTCTTGATCGAAAAGAGAAACAGCTTAGAACCAAGACTATTCCGCTTGTAAAGGTTCAATGGAGTCGTCATGGCATCGAGGAAGCAACTTGGGAGACAGAGTCTGAGATGAGACAGAAACATCCCGAGCAATTCATATGATGTGAGTCTTCCTTTCAATTTTGATTATACTGTGTTGTATATACTTGCATGATTATTTGCTTACGAGTTCGAGGACGAACTCCTGTCTAAGAGGGGGAGAAATGTAAGGCTCGAGAATTATCAATTGGCATTGATGTTAGACTTGTAAAGGTAAGAATGCATGTCATAAGATGAAATTAGAAACGATTGCATGGATTATGGAATTTTGGAGCGAGCATGGCCGAAGCCACACCGCACCCGCGGTACAGGAAGGACCGCACCTGCGGTGCATTGAGAGGAAATTAGTGGATTTGTGCGAAGCAAGACCGCACCCGTGGTGCAAGCAAGACCGCACCCGCGGTGGTGAGACCGCACCCGCGGTCATGCAGGGACTGCACCCGCGGTCTAGGTGCTGCACTTTTAGATGAACTCGCCGTGAGCACAGCGCACCCGCGCTCTTGAGACACCGCACCCGCGGTGCTGAATGCAAAAATGCCACCTTTGTTTCTTGGCTTGACACATGGCATGTATATATATATGAAGCTGCTGAATCTTCATTCTTCATTCAGAGAAAAGGAGAGAACCGAGAGCATGCCTTGTTTCCTTTACACCTTCTTCATATTAGAATTGAGATTATGCAACAACTAGCCATTCGATTTTAATTTCGAGTCCGGATTTGTGATCCTTGCAACAAGGGCTATCAAAGGATGTAAGTTTCTTTACATTTCAACATGATTCAGATTTTGGATGTTGGAGAAATTATGATTTAAATTGAGAAATGTGTTCTTGATATGTTGCACATGATAGAAATGCAATCGGAATGATTTTCAGATATCGTATGAGCTTGCTTTGAATTTCCAGCATGTAATGTAGCGAAATTGTGCAGATTTCAGTATACATATTGTGTTGGATGAGATTATGAGTTAGTATAGCTGATTTTGATATTGTTATGTTGAGATTGGGTTGAGCGGTATCGAAGAATTACGCCGTTACGCCGTCGAGTTGTATTGAAACCGATTTCAGCTTGTATATTGAATTGCTTGAAACTTATATTGATGAAGTGCACATTGATTATGCCATTTCAGATTTGTATTGGTTATTGTCAGACTCGACATTCCGAATTCAAGATCTCGACAGACATTGTGCGACGAAAGGTATAATTCATGTGGTCACGGGATTGCACAACTCGATTCAGATTTGATACGAGTTTCCCTAAATCACATACTAGATTGTTGTTACATTGATTATGTAATATCTTGTTTATTGATTTATATTCGAGTCCTGAGATAGGAGATATTGGCAGATTGGCCAAAACTAGACGTTTCGATGTATCGACGCATAGGAGTAGATTTGCTCTATGTGCAGACCCTCGATACAGAGTTGACCGAAGTCTAGGAATAAGACGTACAGTCGCCCCGAGTGGTTGGGTAGGTGACAGACCGTCTTATTCACACCGGGATCCCTAGAGTAGAAACAAATCTTGTCAAGAACTAGATGTTGAATACAGATTTGTATTCTTTTACATGTTTAGATGTTGATTCATGTTTAATGATATATGCTATGCTTTTGTACATGATTTATGACATTGCATGCATCCATGTTTTATACTGGGATTCGATCTCACCGGAGTTATCCGGCTGTTGTCGTGTCTGTATGTGTGCATGGCAACAGGTGGGCCAGGATCTGGGTCTTGAGCTAGATGAGAGATTGATGATAGCGTGGAGATCTCGGGCGTCGAAGATTTCTAATGTTTCCTACTAGACCTGTATCACTTATGTTTGTAGCTGGTATTTGAACACTAGTGTCGGATTGTACGAAACAGACTTGTATGTACCTGATGTTGTTAATTATTATAAAGACATGTTATGCTTTGACTATATATTTGATTTAATGTTAAAAGCAAAAGTTTGACCCACATTTTCGAGTAAAGATCCAATAAATCCCAAAAAGAATTGAGTTAGAGCCCGGGTCCCCACATCAGAGGGGCCAGAGTTCGAGTCAGCGTGGCAGAGATCGGTTCAAGGGGAAAGGCAAGATGGACTCGAGTCCTAGACCACCGACAGTTCCAGTTGCTCCATCTGATCCCGAGAAGCCTTTGTGTTCCAAGTGTGGGAGACATCATCGGGGAGAGTGTAGATTTGGCACTCATTCTTGCTATCATTGTGGCACGGCAGGCCACATTGCCAGAGATTGTCCAAAGGGAGCTAGCCAAGAGAAGGTGCAGGGTTGTATCTTTACGATGACTAAGGAAGGTATTAATCATGATTCTTCTGTGATCTCTAGTGCTATTTTAATTTCAGGCAGAGTAGCTACGACTTTGATTGATACTGGTGCTACTCATTCTTTTATGTCTGAATTGTTTTTGAGATCTTTGGGTATAGTTCCTTCTGTTATTCCCCTCCAGTTCAATGTTGTTTTGCCTTCGGGAGATGTTTTGTTCCCGACGTCTATTGTGTATGCATGCCCTGTTCGTATTGATGATAGAGAGGTCTTTGCTGATTTGATTGTGATCCCGATGGTTGCCTTTGATGTTATTCTTGGCATGGATTGGCTGTCGACCTATCGTGCTGTTATCTATTGCGTTGCTAAGACGGTGACTTTTGCAGATGATAGCAATAAGGGAGGTTCGCTCGCCACTGCAGGTACTTCGCTGGTCCTTCCTTTTATTTCTTGTCTTGAGGCTGAGAGATTGCTATGTAGAGGTTGTGATGTATTTCTGGCTTCGATTGTGGATGTGGATAGATTGATTAAGTTGAATATAGATGATATCGATGTTGTGAGAGAGTTTGCTGATGTGTTTGAGGATGATGTTCCGGGTTTACCGCCGGACAGAGATGTTGAGTTCGTTATTGATTTAGCTCCAGGTACGGTTCCTATTTCTAAGGCTCCGTACAGAATGGCCCCTACCGAGATGAAGGAGTTGAAGGCGCAGTTGCAGGATCTTTTGGACAAGGGTTTTATTCGTCCGAGTTCTTCGCCTTGGGGAGCTCCGGTTCTTTTTGCCAAGAAGAAAGATGGATCTTTGCGTCTGTATATTGACTATAGAGAGCTCAACAAAGTGACTGTCAAGAATAAGTATCCGTTGCCACGGATCGACGATTTGTTTGACCAACTTCAGGGTGCCACTGTATTCTCGAAGATTGATCTTCGGTCTGGCTACTATCAGTTGAAGGTTAGGGAGTCTGATATCCCTAAGACGGCGTTCAGGACCAGGTATGGTCACTATGATTTTCTCGTGATGTCTTTTGGTCTGATCAATGCCCCTTCAGTTTTCATGGACTTGATGAACCGTGTGTTCAAGCCGTTTTTGGATAGCTTCGTCATTTTCTTCATCGACGACATCCTGATCTATTCTAAGACCAGAGAGCTTCATTCAGAGCATCTCAGAGTTGTTCTTCAGTTGTTGAGAGAGAGGAGGCTGTTTGCCAAGTTGAAGAAGTGCGAGTTTTGGTTGGATCAGATTTCTTTTCTAGGCCATGTCGTTTCGAAGGATGGTATAGCAGTTGATCCAGTGAAGATTGAGGCGATTCAAAAGTGGCCTATTCCTACCACTGTCTCTGAGGTACGCAGTTTCCTTGGTTTGGCAGGTTATTATCGTCGTTTCATTTCAGATTTTTCCAAGATTGCCCTGCCATTGTCCAGTCTGACGAGGAAAACTGTGTAGTTCGAGTGGTCCATTGATTGCCAGAGCGCATTTCAGGAGTTGAAGGATAGATTGACGACAGCCCCTGTTCTTTCATTGCCTAGGGGTTCTGAGGATTTTGTTGTCTATGCTGATGCGTCGAAGAGAGGCCTTGGTGCATTGTTGATGCAGCGAGGTAAGGTCATTGCTTATGCTTCTCGCCAGTTGAAGGATTACGAGAGGAATTATCCGACGCATGATTTAGAGCTGGCAGCTGTGGTTTTCGCCCTGAAAATCTGGAGACATTACTTGTATGGCGAAAAGTGTGAGATTTTCACGGACCACAAGAGTTTGAAGTAGCTGTTTTCTCAGAGAGAGCTCAATATGCGACAGAGGAGGTGGTTAGAGCTTGTCAAAGACTATGATGTGACGATCAGTTACCACCCAGGGAAGGCGAACGTTGTGGCGGACGCCTTGAGTCGTAAGTCGAGTTCTTCCTTGAGTTCTTTGATCCAGAGGCCATTGTCGATGGATTTTCAGCGAGAGGAGATTGCTTTGGTAGTTCCAGGGACTATTGCTCGCTTTTAAGCGCTAGTCATTCGGGCTACATTGACGGACAGGATCCGTAGAGAGCAGACTGACGATGTTCAGTTGACAGAGTTGAGAGCTAGAGCAGAGGAGAGAGGTAACTCAGAGTTTGTGTTGAATGGTGATGATTTGGTGACTTTCAGAGGCCGTATCTGTGTTCCTATTGGCGATGATATTAGGCGAGACATTCTGACAGAGGCTCATACCGCACCATATTCGATTCATCCAGGCAGTACGAAGATGTATCAGGATCTTCGTCGACTCTATTGGTGGCCAGGTATGAAGAAAGATGTTGCTTTGTTCATTTCTCAGTGCCTTACTTGTCAGCAGGTGAAGATTGAGCACCAGAGACCTGCTGGGACATTGCTATCATTGCCGATTCCTCAGTGGAAGTGGGAGCATATTACGATGGATTTCGTGACTGGTCTTCCCAGAGTGCAGAGAGGTTTCAATTCCATTTGGGTTATCGTTGATCGATTGACCAAGTCAGCGCACTTTATTCCAGTCAAGAAGATGTACTCCATGAACCAGTATGCCGAGGATTACATAGCAGAGATTGTTAGGCTTCATGGTGTGCCTGTGTCGATTGTGTCTGATCGTGACCCCAGGTTTACTTCAGAGTTTTGGAAGAGTTTGCACAGAGCTATGGGTTCGCGGTTAGCATTTAGTACAGCTTATCACCCTCAGAGCGACGGTCAGTCAGAGAGAGTCATTCAGATTCTAGAGGATATGCTCAGAGCTTGTACTATTGATTATCCGGGTAGCTGGGATTCTAAGTTGCCTTTGATTGAGTTCACGTACAATAACAGTTACCAGGCGACGATTAGCATGGCACCGTATGAGGCACTTTATGGCACGAAGTGCAGATCGCCATTGTATTGGGATGAGGTTGGTGAGAGGAAGATGTTGGGACCAGAGTTGGTACAACAGACAGCCGACGTTGTTGCTGTGATCCGAGAGAGGATGAAGACGGCGCAGTCGAGACAGAAGAGCTACGCTGATGTGAGGCGTAGGCCGTTGCAGTTTGATGTCGGCGATCATGTGTTTCTGAAGATAGCACCTCTCAAGGGTGTGATGAGATTTGGCAAGAAGGGCAAGTTGAGTCCTAGGTTTATTGGTCCTTTTGAGATATTGGACAGAGTTGGTGATCGAGCCTACAGATTAGCCTTACCGCCAGATCTTGACAGAGTTCACAATGTGTTTCATGTTTCGATGCTCAGGAAGTATATTTCAGATCCTTCCCATGTTCTTCACCACGAGCCATTGGACTTGACGCCGAATTTGACTTATCAAGAGATTCCGATTCAGATTCTGGATCGCAGAGTTAGAGTTTTGAGAAACAAAGAGATCGGCATTGTTAAAGTCCTTTGGAGGAACCATTTGATCGAAGAGGCTACGTGGGAACCAGAGGATGAGATGAGAGAGAAGTATCCTGAGTTGTTCGTGCAGTGACGTCAATTTCGCGGACGAAATTCCTCTAAGGAGGGGAGATTGTAATAGCCGAGCCCGGTGTACGGTACGATTTAAGTTTCTTTTGTTTATTTGGGTTATGTGATTAGATGTTTAGAGTTGTGTTTATGGGCTATAGTATGCTTAGTTATTATTGTCTTGAGGTGTTAGTTGTTGTTGGTTGTTCGTTTCAACGTTTCGGATCGATTTTAGTTGCTTGGAAATTGTTCATTGCCGTGACCAGAGTGCACCCGCGCTCTTAGAGGAGTGCCCCCGCGGTGTACTATTCATGATTTTGGAGTTGGGAAGCCGTGGCAAGACCGCACCCGCGGTAGTGCAAGGACCGCACCTGCGGTGATGACCGCACCCGCGGTGGTTGCAGCGCCGCACCCGCGGTGTTTGTGTTGCAGAATTATTGTGTTGTGCCGTGAGCTAGGCGCACCCGCGGTGCTTGTAGCAGTGCACCCGCGGTCTAGGTATGGGCGAGATTTTTCAGTTACTTTTTGGAGTTGTTGGCCATACCTTATCCTTTCCCATTCCTCCATTTTCGATTTTCCTCTATTCTTGCAAGGGTTTTCTTTCATTTCATTTGCTTCCTATCTTCGATTCGTGGATCTAGTTCGATTTTCGACTTGAGATCGAGGTTATCCGTGGTGCTAGGAAGCTAAGGTAAGTTTTTGGTAGTGTTTTCTCTTGTTTTGGGAAAGAGATGATTTGGGAGTGTTGTTTTTGGCTTGATTATTGGATTATAGAGTTGATGTTGGTGTTATTTATGGATTATTGTTGTAGGTGGTGTACCAAGAGTATAGTTTGGAGGTGTTCTATTGGTTTGTAAGTGGAATTACATCCCTTTGCTCACATGATTATATATGTATGGTGTTCTAATGATTTCAAAGTGTTATTCCCTTTTATTTGATCCACAGTTATGTATTGATTCGATTGTATATCTATTGGAGGCATTGTATGTCTCATTTATTAAAAAGGGAATACAAGAGAAAAGAAAGTTTACAAAGTGATGGTTTAAATGCTATAGAGAGTTCAAATGTTTTATTGGATTGATAGAAACATAGTCAGAGAATTGCATGCAATTAGTTGATCAACGCCCATAGGCTTATATCCCTCAGAGTTATCGGTTTATATCGATTTGGGATACGAGCACCACAGTCAGAGATACTATTGATATCAATCCAACCATAGAAAAGAGAAATACCATCGTATTGCTATCTTATTGCTATGCTATTGCTACAGTTATTGCTACAGTATTCATGTTTCAGAGTTGATGGTATTTATGATTTCAAAGTCATGTTTTACAGAGTATACTATGTATCATTGCTATGTAGAGTTCCACTTGCTGAGTTTTTATACTCATTTCAGTTATTTTCATGTGATGCAGATAAGAGCGATGGACCAGGACGTTGACTGTGGTCAGAGGTCATATGCATACGAAGATTGGAAGGATATTGTTTTTGCAAGTATTTTTGGGACATGATCATAGGAATGATTGTTTTGTATTTTTGTTAAATCATTTGAATGATCATGTATTTATTTTGTAAACATTTTTATGAAATGTATTTTGAAACTCCTTCCAGTGTAAGAAAATTTTAAATTCCGCTGTATTATTTTATTGTTACGGGTCAGGGTGTCACATTTAGACTAGCTCAATTGGTACCAAGTCTCTTTGAACAATGTACTTAAGCCAGGAGTTCATGGGTTCGAGACTTGGAGAGGTATCACTCCACCAACCTGGTGTGGAGAGTTCTATGAGTAACGATGCCTATGGAAAGCCCGTGAGGGACAAGGCCCCATAGAGGGACCCCAAGATCGGGATAGCCTTGGGTCGTTACATATATCCCTCAGAGTTATAAATTTATATCGATGGGATATAGGTACAGAGACAGAGATACTATATAGATATCAATCCAACAGAGAAAAGAGAAATACCATCTTATTGTTATATTATTGCTATGTTATTCATGATTCAGAGTTGATGGTATTTAATGTTTTGAAAGCCATGTTTTACATAGTATGCTATGTACATTGCTATGTAAGAGTTCCACTTGCTGAGTTTTATACTCATTTCAGTTATTCATGTGATGCAGATAAGAGCGACGAACCATGACGTTGATTGAAGCCGGGGTCATATGCATACAGAGATGGAATGAAGTGGAAGATTATTTTGTTATACATGATCAAAATGATATTTTTTATTTTGACGCAGTACTTTTTGGATCATGTATATTCTTTTGATGGTATATATTTTGGAAATGTATTTTGGATCCTTCCTCCCTTTAAAGAAAAATTTTAATATCCGCTGTTATTTTATTAAATTCGGTCAGAGGTGTCACATTTCGTGCTATCAGAGCACCGTTCTTCGGACCAATACATATGACATCGTCTACTTTCAACTGTCTGGGTATGTCTTCTTCTACATCTATTCATTGTTATCTATTGATTTATATTGTGTGAGCACATTGTAGGAGTTATGCCTCCTAAGAGAAAAGCAGTAGAGGGTGAGGATAATTCTTCCTCTACAGTTGTCGATGAGTTCGGCAAGTTGTTGAAAGAGCAAGCCAAGGTCCATAGTGAGCAGATCCAACAGTTGCTGCGTATTAAAGGTACAGGCCAAGGTTGAGGTCAAGGTAGAGGCCAAGTAGCTCAAGCAGTTGGTACCGATGGCATCTTTATTGCTATCAAGAGAATGGATCCACCGGAATTTGCAGGAAGCACTGATCTGTTGGTGGCCGTAGAATGGATCAAGGCACTTGAGGCTATTTTCGATCATCTCAACTACGAAGACAAGGACATAATCAGTTGTGCAGTGTTCATGTTAATCAAGGCTGCACGCATTAGGTGGAATGGTACCAAGGTTGGTGTTGATGTTCCGACATTGAAGTGGCAAGAGGTCACTGATCTGTTTTATGACAAGTACTTCCCAGACGCACTTCGAGCTAGGAAGGTGACTGAGTTCTTGGAGCTTCGACAGGGAGGTATGAATGTTGATGAGTACATCTTGAAGTTCTAGGAGGTCTGTCTGTTTGCCCCATATATTTCTTCCAACGACAAGGATAAAGGTGCTCATTTCATTAGAGGCCTTCGACAGAGATCCGGAGGGATATCAACATGTCGAAAGCTGTGACATTCAAAGAGATTGTGGCCAAGGCTTTGTTGGCCGAGCAAGATGAGAAAGAAATTCCAGGGAAAGACAAGCAAGACAGCAGGCCATTGCTCAGAGAGGCCAGGGTTCAAGTCAAAGAGGAAAGGATCGTTTCAAGGGGAAAGGCAAGATAGAGCCGAGTCCTAAACCACCGGCAGTTCCATTTGATCCCGAGAAGCCTTTGTGTCCCAAGTGTAGTAGGCATCATCGGGGAGAGTGCAGATTTGGTACTCATACTTGCTATCGATGTGGCACTGCAGGCCATATTGCCAAAGAATGTCCAAGAGGAGCGAGTAAAGAGAAGGTGCAGGGTCGCATCTTTACCATGACGAAGGAAGGTATAAACCATGATTCTTCTGTGATCTCTAGCACTATTTTAATTTCAGGCAGAGTAGCTACGACATTGATTGATACAGGTGCTACTCATTCTTTTATGTATGAACTATTTTTGAGATCTTTGGGTATAGTTTCTCTGTTCTTCCGTTGCAGTTTAATGTTGTATTGCCTTCGGGGGACGTGTTGTGCCCGACATCTATTGTGTATGCGTGCTCTGTTCAAATTGATGAGCGAGTGGTTTATGCTGATCTGATTGTTATTCCAATGGTCGCATGTGATATTATACTTGGCATGGATTGGTTTTCAACCTATCGTGCAATGATTGATTGTGTTGCTAGGACGGTGACATTTGCAGATGATGGCAATATGGAAGGTATGCTCGCCAGTGCAGGTACTTCGCTGGTCCTTCATTTTATTTCGTGTCTTGAGGCTAAGAAGTTGATGTTTAGAGGTTGTGATGGGTTTCTTGCTTCGATTGTTGATGTGGATAGAATCATTAAATTGAATATTGATGATATTGATGTGGTGAGAGAGTTCTCTGATGTATTTGAGGATGATGTGCTGGGTTTACCGCCGGACAGAGATGTAGAGTTTGTGATTGATCTAGTTTCAGGTACGGTTCCTATTTCTAAGGCTCCGTATAGAATGGCCCCTACAGAGATGAAGGAGTTGAAGATGCAGTTGCAGGATCTCTTGGATAAAGGTTTTATTCGACCGAGTTCTTCGCCTTGGGGAGCTCCGGTTCTTTCTTTCAAGAAGAATGATGGGTCCTTGCGTCTTTGCATTGATTACAGAGAGATCAACAAAGTGACTATCAAGAATAAGTATCCGTTGCCACGGATAGATGACTTGTTTGATCAGCTGCAAGGGGCTACCATGTTTTCAAAGATTGATTTGTGATCTGGCTATTATCAGTTGAAAGTTAGGGAGTCTGATATCCCTAAGACGGCGTTCCGGACTAGGTACGGTCATTATGAATTTCTAGTGATGTCGTTTGGTTTAACCAATGCTCCTTCAGTCTTCATGGATCTTATGAACCGAGTGTTCAAGCCTTATTTGGATAGTTTTGTCATTGTTTTTATTGATGACATATTGATCTATTCCAAGACCAGAGAGCTTCACTCAGAACACCTCAGAGTTGTTCTTCAGTTGCTGAGAGAGAAGATGTTGTATGCTAAATTGAAGAAATTTGAGTTCTGGTTGGAGCAGATTTCTTTCTTAGGCCATGTTGTCTCGAAGGATGGTTTAGCTGTTGATCCGACGAAGATTGAGGCGATTCAGAAATGGCCTATCCCCACCACTGTAACAGAGGTACGCAGTTTCCTTGCTTTGGCGGGATATTATCGTCGTTTCATTTCAGATTTTTCCAAGATTGCCCTGCAGTTAACCAATATGACGAGGAAGACTTTGAAGTTTGAGTAGTCCAATGAATGTCGGAGCGGATTTCAAGAATTGAAAGATAAGTTGACGACAGCTCCGGTACTTGCGTTGCCCAGTGGTTCAGAGGATTTTGTTGTTTTTACCGATGCGTCGAAGAAGGGTCTTGGTGCAGTGCTGATGCAACGTGGAAAGGTCATAGCCTATGCTTCTCGCCAGTTGAAGGACTATGAGAAGAATTATCCTACGCATGATTTGGAGCTGGCAGTTGTGGTTTTCGCCCTGAAAATCTGGAGACATTATTTCTATGGCAAAAAGTGTGAAATTTTCACGGACCACAAGAGTTTGAAGTATTTGTTCTCTCACAAGGAGCTCAATATCCGACAGAGACGGTGGTTAGAGCTTGTCAAAGACTAAGATGTGACGATCAGTTACCACCTAGGGAAAGCGAATGTTGTGGCAGATGCATTGAGCCTTAAGTCGAGTTCTTCTTTGAGTTCGATGATTCAGCAGCCGTTGTTGTTAGACTTCCAGAGAGAGGAGATAGCTTTAGTGGTTCCAGGGACCGTTGCTCGTTTTTCAGCGTTGGTCATTCGTGCTACATTGACGGACAGGATCCGTAGAGAGCAAGCCATTGATGTTCAGTTGATAGAGATGAGAGCTAGAGCAGAGGAGAGAGGTAATTCAGAGTTTGGGTTGAATGGAGATGGTCTGGTGACATTCAGAGGCCGTATTTGTGTTCCTGGGGGTGATGATATTCGGCGAGATGTATTGACAGAGGCACATACCGCGCCATATTCGATAAATCCAGGTAACACCAATATGTATCAGGATCTTCGTAGACTCTATTGGTGGTCAGGTATAAAGAAAGATATTTCCATGTTTATTTCTCAGTGCCTAACTTGTCAGCAGGTGAAGATTGAGCACCAGAGACCTGCTGGGACATTGTTGTCATTGCCGGTTCCTCAATGGAAATTGGAGCATATTACGATAGATTTCGTGAAGGGTCTTCCAAGGACGTAGAAAGGTTTTAACTCTATTTGGGTTATTGTTGATCAGTTGACTAAGTCAGCGCATTTTCTTCCAGTCAAGACAATGTATTCCATGAACCAGTACGCCGAAGAGTACATAGCAAAGATTTTTAGACTTCATGGTGTTCCTGTATCGATTGTGTCTGATCGTGACCCTAGATTTACTTCACAGTTTTGGAAGAGTTTGCACAGAGCTATGGGTTCAAGGTTAGCATTCAGTACAACATATCACCCCAAAGCGACGGCCAATCAGAGAGAGTTATTCAGATTCTAGAGGATATGCTCAGAGCTTGTACTATCGATTATCCTGGTAGCTGGGATTCCAAATAGCCTCTTGTTGAGTTCACGTACAATAATAGCTACCAATCGACGATTGGCATGGCACCGTATGAAGCAATTTATGGCAGGAAGTGTAGATCTCCCTTGTTTTGGGACGAGGTTGGTGAGAGGAAGATGTTGGGTCCAGAGTTGGTCCGACAGACAGCTGATGTTGTTGCTGTCATTCGAGAGAGGATGATGACAGCACAGTCGAGACAGAAGAGTTATGCTGATGTGCGTCGTAGACCCTTGCAGTTTGAGGTTCTCGACCATGTTCTTGAAGATAGCACCTCTCAAAGGTGTGATGTGGTTTGGCAAGAAGGGAAAGTTGAGTCCGAGATTTATTGGTCCATTTGAGATCTTGGACAGAGTTGGTAATCGAGCTTACAGGTTAGCCCTACCGCCAGATCTTGACAGAGTTCACAATGTTTTTCATGTTTCTATGCTCAGGAAGTATATTGCGAATCCTTCCCATGTTCTTCGCCACGAGCCATTAGATTTGGCGTCGAATTTATCGTACCAAGAGATTCCGATCCAGATTCTGGATCGCAAAGTAAAAGTGTTGAGGAACAAAGAGATCGGCATTGTTAAAGTCCTTCGGAGGAATCATTTGATTGAAGAGGACACGTGGGAACCAGAGGACGAAATGAAAGAGAAATATCCTGAGTTGTTTGGCGCAGTGACGTCAATTTCGAGACGAAATTCCCTTAAGGAGGGAGATTGTATTAGCCAAGCCTGGTGAATGGTACGGTTTAAGTTTTCGTATGTTTATGGACTATTTGGTTTAGATGTTAAGATTTGTGACTATGGGTCGTAGTATTGTTGGTTATTATTGTTTTGTGGCATTGTTGATATTAGTTGATGGTAGTTGTATTGTATCCGCGTTGTGATTCGATATTAGTTGCATAAGAGTTTGTTTTGGCCGAGACCAGACCGCACCCGCGGTATTTGAGCAGCGCCCCCGCGGTCTTTATTGCAGCATTTTTTGGTGTTGGTTTTATGGATTAATTGATATGGGTTTATGATTATTGAGATGTTGATGGTGTAATTTATGGTTTATTGTTGTAGGAATTCAACCAAAGGTTTAGAACCAAGTGTTCCAAGTGTTGTAAGTGGAATTTCATTCCTTGTGCTCACATGATATTATATGTATGATGTTTCAATGGTTTTAATGTGTTATTCCCTTCCATTTGATTCATATTATATATTGATACACTTGATTGTATATTGGAGGCAATTGAATGTCTCAATTGTGTTAAAGGGAATACAAAAGATAGAGTATGAAAAGTGTTTGTTGAAACGCCAAAGAGAGAGTTCAAAATGATTTTTGGATTGATAGATACATAGTCAGAGATTGCATGCAATTAGTTGATCAAAGACCATAGGCTTATATCCCTCAGAGTTATCGATTTATATCGATGGGATATAGGTACAGAGACAGAGATACTATATAGATATCAATCCAATAGAGAAAAGAGAAATACCATCTTATTGTTATATTGTTATGTTATTCATGTTCCAAGAGTTGATGGTATTTATTGATTTCAAAGCTATGTTTTTAGAGTATGATATGTACATTGTTATGTAAGAGTTCCACTTGCTGAGTTTTATACACATTTCAGTTAATTTCATGTGATGCAGATAAGAGCGATGGGCCGGGACGTTGATTGTGGGCCGGAGTCATATGCATACCAAGATGGAAGGAAGAAGATTATTTTTGCAAGCATTTTGGGACATGATCACAAGAATGATATTTTGCTTTTTGTTATATCATTTTATTGATCATGTGTATACTTTTGATTATTTATGAAATGTATTTTGAATCCTTCTTCCATTTTAAGAAAAATTTTAATTTCCGCTGCTATTTTATTAAAACCGGTCAGAGGTGTCACAGCTGCTGCATTGGATTTTCCTGGGTAGTATTTGATTTCACAATCGAAATCCTTTAGCAAATCAAGACATCTTCATTGCCTCATATTCAGCTCGGGTTGTGAAAACAGATACTTTAAGCTTTTGTGATCAGAATATATTTCGAATTTCTCACCGTAAAGGTACTGTCGCCATATCTTCAAAGCAAATACAATGGCTGCCAATTCAAGATCATGAATTGGGTAGCGAGATTCATGGGGTTTCAGCTGTCTCGAGGCATAAGCAATCATATGCCCTCGTTGCATCAATACACAACCCAATCCACGGTGAGATGCATCACAATAAACAACAAAATCACCAGTACCTCAGGGGATAGTCAAAACCGGAGCACTGGTCAATATTTTCTTCAGTTCTAAAAAGCTGGTCTCACATTCTTCCGACCACACAAATGGAGCATTCTTCTGAGTCAACTGTGTAATCGGTTTGGCAATGCTGGAGAAATCTTTGATGAATCTACGATAATATCCTGCCAAACCCATAAAACTCCGAATTTCGGGTACAGATGTCGGTCTCGGCCAAGAAATCATGGCTTCAACTTTACTGGGATCAACAGAAATAACGTCTCCGGATATAATGTGACCCAAAAATATTACCTATTTTAACCAAAACTCGCATTTCGACAGTTTAGCGTATAACTTCTCAACCCTCAGAATTTTCAACACAGTTCTAAGATGATTAGAATGCTCAATCATATTCTTTGAATAAATCAAAATATCATCGATGAATATAATCACAAAATCATCGAGATATCTCTGAAACACACGGTTCATTAATCCCATAAATACCGCTGGTGCATTCGTCAAACCAAACGGCATGACAATAAATTCATAGTGTCCATACCTGGTTCTGAATGCTGTCTTGGAGATGATAGAATCCTTGACTCTCAGTTGATGGTATCCAGATCTCAGATCGATCTTGGAATACATCGAAGAACCCTGCAACTGGTCAAATAAATCATCAATACGAGGCAATGGATATTTATTCTTTACCGTTGCCTTGTTCAGTTGACGGTAGTCAATACAAAGTCTCATTGACCCATCTTTCTTCCTCACAAATAGTACTGAAGCACCCTAAGGAGATACACTCGGTCTGATATAAACCTTGGCCAGTAGATCCTCCAATTGTTCTTTCAACTCTTTCAACTCGATCGGTGCCATCCTGTACGAAGCCCTCGAAATCGGAACTGTTCCTAGCATCAACTCAATGCTGAAGTCTATTTCTCGAATCGGAGGTAATCCAGGAATCTCATCTGGAAATACATCAGCAAACTCACACACCACTGGCAAGTCCGCCAGTGATGGGCTCGATTTCAGTAAATCAACTGAATAGACCAGGAATCCATCCGCTCCTTTCTGCAATAATCGAGTCATATTCATTGCAGATATCAAAGGAATTCTGGCTCGAGAACCCTTACCGTAAAATTTCCACTCCTCAGCAATTTTAGGTCTGAACCGAACAATCTCGTGGAAACAATCGACTGTCGCTCTGTACTTAGTTAACTTATCAATACCTATAACACAATCAAAGTCAGATATCCCAAGCACAATACAGTCCAACTCAATCTCATGCCCATCATACTGCAATATACAAGATTTCACAGACTTCACCGATATCAAACATGTTCCTAACAGAGAAGAGACAGATACTACCGCAGACAATGACTCAATAGGTAATGCATGACTCAATGCAACCTCTCAGAAATAAATGTATGTGATGCACCAGTATCTATCAATACGTATGCAGGATAACCAAAAATAAAACAGTTACCTGCCACAACATCATCAGGTGCATCCTGTGCCTGCTCCTCGATCAAAGCAAAAACTCGGGCCTACTGTCTAGGAGGCTGGCTCACTGTCTGGCTTCCTCCTGGCCTTTGCTGTGACTGGGTAGACGGTGATGGCTTGAAAGAATGAACAGCTGATGGTCGTCTACCTGTCTAAGCCATTGATCCAGATGACTCAGCTGCCTGGGATCCCTGGGCACCTCTCTGTGAACATACTCGGGCAAAATGTCCATGTTGTTTGCAGATAAGGCAGCTGCCAAATATTCATCGGCACTGCTCAGTGGAATGCCTCCCTCCACAAGTATTGCAATAAGGTCCAGTATAGCTCTGGCTCTGTCGAGGACTCCCAGAGCTAGAAGAACTGCTCCCTGAATTCTTGAATTGCTTCCCTCTAGCTTTCAAGAATTCCTTATTTCCACCACTGCTGCTGCCACCTTCAAATCGAGGAGATGGTTGCTGTGGTCTAGGTTCTGGAAGCATAAACGAAGCTCCTCTCTGTCTCATCCGACCGGTTTCTGCTCCCTTGGCTCTGTTCAAGGCGTCGGTAAAAATTGTTTGGTCTCCCAGTGTTTACCAACGTAAATATTTCCGGATTTAGGCCATTTATGAACTGATCAGCGACGGCCTCATCATGTTCAGCCACATGTGGAGCAAATCGCAACACTGAAGAGAACTTGGCCACATATTTCTCAATGTTAAGATGGCCCTGTCTCAAGTTTGCAAACTCGGCTCCCTTGTCCTTGCTATACGACACTGGGAAGAACCTCTGATAGAATTCAGTCCTAAACACATTCCAGGTAATAGTCGTACCTCGGTGTTCCAATGCCCTCTTCTTCGTAATCCACCAGTTCTTGGCAACGTCGTGTAACTGGTGTCCTATCAGTTTCACTTTCCGCTCATCAGTATATTCCAAAGACTCAAACAGCATTTCAATATCATCCAGCCAATTCTCACAATCCACAGAAGTCTCTGTTCGCTTCAAAGTTGGTGGATGAAATTACTGAAATCTTTCAAGAGTGTCTCCATTGGAGTGGCTGTAACGTCCATTGGAGGATTCGAGGTGCTACCCTGCTCTGGTACCCTTCTCGGAGACATATCTGAATATCAAAAATTTTAGCAATCACATAATAAATGTCTCAGCCCCTTTCTGATCATCTTACCTCTGATCAAGAATCGGTTATGATCCATACTCAATAATACATATTACCATATCAAAATCAGATAATTCACGTAAACATGTATTAAAGCAATAAATCATGCTAGCAATCAAAAGCAGGAAAAAAAACTTAATCTACCCCGCTCACTAACTCCTATCTCAATCCAAAGGATCTATTGCTCTGTTACCACCTGTTGTGGGGACACAGACGCTAATCAATACTTAATCGTCATCAGGATCAATTTACTAATTAAGTAATTAGGGTCATAAAATTTTTTTTAAAGCGGAATGTAGTGAGATCAAACTAATATACAACTCAGTATAAAATAAAGTACAAGTCCTGTACAGTCTACAAACCAGTAAAAACTAAGGTTCAACATCTAATTATCCAGTGTCAAAATCATATATACTTCAAAGTCCAAAGTCTCCACTCTATCACGATCTCTCCTCATCTCCTGGACCCTGATCTTGTCCCACCTGTTGTCATGTACACATACAAACAAGACAACAGCCGGATAATACCGGTGAGAAAGGTATCCCAATATAAATCAATGGAACATGCAATCATATGATAAACATAAAATCATGAACAGGTAATAGCAATATGTACCAAATTCTGAAACATAATCAATATAAAACTATCGACAATGCTCGTGACTCCACAACTCAGACTAAACTCAATCCTCGTCTAGGGATCCCGGTTTCCAGATGTTGGTATTCCTATATCGACTAACGGTAATAGAAGAGACTCCAATTCTATCCACGTCGATATAACCAAACATCCAGTGTCCTAACCTAACCGTCATGGACTGTGGCCCTATAGCCAATATCCTATCTTGTGACATCGTGCAAGGTGACCGTGGCGATCCCGCCACTATCAAGAACATCTGTCTCAAGATTGGGGCACATTTCGGCAGCTTGTTGCTGCCCATTTCGGGCAGCCCAAGCTGCCCGAGGGGATGCCCGAAACAGGCAGCAAGGGCAGCCCCTTGGGCTGCCCGAAACCCCCCTTTTAAAATAATAAAAAAAAAAAAATTTGTTGCCGGAATCTGGCGATGGCGATGACAACTAGGGTTTCCAAAAGTGTTTTGGATAATCAAAGTGTCATGGGCCTTGATGTTGTTGGGTCATTAGATGGTTAACATTTTTGTGAATTTTAAATGGGTCAAAATGTTTTTGGTGAAAAATTAGTTTGGTCCCTTAAGTTTAAAATTACAAAAGTTGCAAATATTTTCTCATGAAAGAAATATTTTAAGTTGGACTTTAAATATTTATAGTAAATGGTGATTTACAAGAAATTCGGTTATAAATAAATTAATTTGAAAGTAGACAAAGGTGTTTGTATAATTTGTTAATTTAGTTTATAATCGTGGCGGTTAGTGATTGGATCAAGATATATAATATTGGATTAATTAATTATTGTGATAATTAATTGATGGTGTATGATATGTGATATTGTGCATGAAGGATGATCAAAAGCCCAAGCCCAATTTGCTAGGTGTATGCTAGGATATTTTGTGTTGAATGATTGTAATAATTATCAAATTTAAAGTGGGCTTGGTTTATGGCCCGTTCCCACCCCATGAGATGTTTCCCTATTTGCCATGTATATTTATTTGTAAATACTAGTATAGTGGATGATCAAGATTGGAAGATGGTGGCCATGATGATTATGAAGATCGAAGACATGTAAATATTGGAAGCTAATGTAATAGTTGCATTTGCATCCCTTGCATTACCCTAGGATTGGACCTAGGCCCGTGTTTAGCTCACACGGGCCATTTGGGGCGATTGATCATCCTTGTTTTGTTTACTGTTTATAATATATGCATGATATGTTATAAATAATGAGTATGAGCGTTATTATTATGATAATAACAAAGTTGCATGAATCCGGCAAACATACGATCAAACATGGCGAGCTTTTAAATAAAATTAATGATGAAAACTTTCAAAATTAAAAAAAACCTCATTTTGAATGAGATTCAAAATTAATATCAAGCCCGAAAAGGGGAATTATAACTTTGTTTATAATTTCCATGTCTTCCATCGACAATGGGTGCATGATGAACGCTACCCGTACTCGGGGCTCGGCTCATATTATTGGGGGGGCTCTGGGTGCCGGAAAGCTGTGACATCCATTGACATGTTGATGTGAACTACGTGGAACTCCCATGATTTCGGCTCATATTATTGAGGGAACTCATGGCGACCGTCCATTAAGGTTCACATCGATGGGTAAGGCTTGACACGTAAAGATGAACGACGTCATATTATTGGGTCCTAATCAAACGTGAGACAAAAGTTTACGTAGAGGGTTGCATTGTGATGCAATTGGAAACTACCTTTTAGGAATTGTGATTGGCTGATATTATTCGGGATCATAATTCGCTAATTGGACCTTACGTACCTACTGAGGAAAGGAGTTTCCTGTTTTCACTAGAGGGTAGTGAAAGATGTCAAAAGAGTGGGAGAAAATATTTATGAAGTAAAAGTCCAAACTTCATATCTTACTAAATATTTTAAAATAGTCATCAACATTTATCTGTTTTTACTTTTCAGTACAAATTTACAATGTCTTTTTTTCGCAATCCGATATCCGTAATACTCGACAAACACATATTAACTGGACCTAATTACCTCACTTGGCTAAGAAACCTGAAAATAGTCTTCAATTAGGAAAGGGTAGCATATACACTGACTGAGTCGCCCCCTGTTGAGGCTCCGACTGACTGCACTTGTAATGACCGAGAAATTAATTATCGTAATCTGAGATGATTATTGAGTATGAATTGATATAATTATATACGGGCTATTACGAGACCAGATTGGCCAAAACAGATGAAGGGTATATGAACTCAAATGAAGAAGCCGGGCGTCGGTGCATTTTACACCAAGATATTAAGACAGAATTGTTGACGCCCGAGCGCCAAGGCATCATAAATGGGAAAGTTTGACAGACAGTCTAGCGCCCGAGCGGTAAAAAGTTACCGCCCGAGCGCCAGTGTCCCACAAGTGGAAAATTGGGACAGAACATGTGGCGCCCGAGCGGTAAATAATTACCGCCCGAGCGCCAATGGATTATAAGCATAGTTCCGCACAGAAGGCTCCGCGCTCGAGCGGTACATTTTAACCGCCCGAGCGCCAGTCATGCAAAAAGAGAAATTTCCACTTTGTCACTTACATGCAAACGTGTATGTATATAGATATATATATGTACAAACATTGATAAATTCATTCGGAAGATTTCAAATCTGACTTCAGTACTGAGTTCTTATCGACGTAGG
This sequence comes from Primulina eburnea, assembly GCF_022965805.1. Taxonomy (NCBI): domain Eukaryota; kingdom Viridiplantae; phylum Streptophyta; class Magnoliopsida; order Lamiales; family Gesneriaceae; genus Primulina; species Primulina eburnea. Next base: position 20,467,246 of record NC_133112.1, on the reverse strand, counting down.
CTACAATTGGACGTAAGTTTTGTTACGTTTAGACATGTTCTGAAATTATGATATTGTCATAATTGAATAGGATTCATATATGATGTTCTTGTCAGGTTATACATCATAGAATCGAAGTCAGATTAAAGAACGGACTGTTTATGTAATTGTTATGATTTTTGGAATTGATTTGACTGAGAATTCCTATCAGATTTGTATTGTTATTAAGATTATGATTTGTACTGATGCTGTTTACGAATTCTGATATTATATCTGTGATGTTTGGATTGACGGGGTTATCGAGACTGTATTGTTATGCCGTCGAAACATCAGTTGATTGATATTGATCGGATTCGGTAGTGAGTTCGATTATATCGTGATATCGTCGATATGGAGTAGATCGTATCTCAATTGACATTGATCAGATTTTATTGTGATTTGAATATTGATCAGAACAGATATTGAATTGAGTTGTTTATTGATACTATATCTGTTCGATATTGTTATTACCAGATTGAGAATGGACCGAGATAGAGTCGGGACTTCTTCTTCTTCTGAGCGAGAAGATAAAGGTATAAATTAATGTTGAGTTGGGATTGCACAACTCGAGTAAGGTTTGGCTCGAGTTTCCCTAAATCACATACTTTATTTTATTGCATTGACATTTGCAGTGAATTGACTGATGTACTTGTTTTCTTGAATTATAGATGACGGGTGTTAGACGAGTAATCTTGTGACAGAAGTGCCTGATAGTGGTGGTATCGCCACGGGCACATTGCACGATGTCTCAAGATAGGATATGAGCGATAGAGCTACAGTCCATGACAGTTAGGTCAGGACACCGGATGTTTGGTTATATCGAGTAAATAGAATTGGAATTCTTCTATTACGGAATTCGATATAGGAACACCATATTTGGTTATATCGAGTAATGGAATCACTGTTCCTTCTATTACGGAATTCGATATAGAAACACCACATCTGGAAATCGGGATCCCTAGGCTAGGATTGAATCTAGTCTACAACGTAGAGTCACTAGCCTAAGTGACAGTTATATCTTATTGTATTGATTAATACTGATTTATGTTCCTGAATATGGTACATGTCTATTTATGTTCCTGATATTGGTACATGTTTAGAATAGGATCTATTCTTGATATTGATTTATGTTCTGGATTAGGGTACATGTTTAGAATATGATTTATTCTTGTTATTGATTCATATCACGATTTTGATATATGATATGATTGTCTGTTATATGCTATTGTATTGTTTATATGATTGCATGTATACATGATTTATACTGGGAATATAATTCTAACAGGAGTTATCCAGCTGTTGTCTTGTTTGTATGTGTGCATGACAACAGGTGCGATAAGAGCGGGGTCAGGACAAGAACGAGGCTGGACTAGATAGCATGGAGATCCAGGATCAGAAGCAACTTAGGATTCAGTACTGATATGTAATTGAACCTAGTTGAATTATTGTAGATAACATCAGATTTGTATGCTTATGTTTAATATGTAAATTGAGTTAAATTACATTACGTTTCCGCTTTGTATTTTTAAAAAAAAATTAGACCCTGTTTATTATAATTGTTTGAATTATTCCTAAAGACGATTAAGAAATGAATTAGCGTCCAGGTCCCTGAAAGCGGACCGGTTACGGTGGCCGGAAGCGCAACGGAAGTTTGAAATCTAAAATTTTTAGCTCAAAATTTCGGCCACCCCATACATTGTGCAACAAATACAATAAAAACACAAAATGACATTCATAGGGTGTAAGAAAGTATACCTATCAACTTTAAAAAGTTGATTGTGGCTCCAACTTTGTTGTTGAACAACAAAGCTCTTGAATGGAAGATGAATCTACAAGCTCCTCCTCCAAATCCTTGAATCTTTCCTTCAAATTAGGCCCACCACCAACTAGGTAGATCCCCTCAAATATTGCACTAGAAATATTTGAGGATTTTTCAAAGAGAAGTGTTGTGTTTTCTCCAACAAATTGAAGAACACAAAAGAAGAGAAAAATGGAGAGAATTTTGGATGCTAGTTTCGGCCATCTAGCTTGGAGGAGGGAGGAGAATGAGTTAATTGCATGTCTTGGTGTTGCAAAAAGCAAAAGTGAAAAAGTTGCATGCCATGCAATTTTTTATTCAAAAGTAATCTCCACCTCTTCACCTCCCAAGCATGTATATAATATGGTTTTTATCAAAATAAAAACCATGGACTAAATTTAATTATCTCAAACATATTTGAGACTATTTAAACATTACTTGAATTTACCCAAGTCCCACTAGTTAAATAATTAATTTAAATTGAGCTCTACAAGACTCAATATAATTTAATTAATTCAACACTTGAATTAATTTAATTATTTGGACTCTACTAGGTCCACTAGTGTTTAATTAATTCAACACTTGAATTAATTTAATTTAGTCCATAATAATGTTTATGAAAATCACAATTTTCAATTACATTATTCTCTTGGCCAAATTTTAATTTAGGAACACTTCCATAAATCAAAATTTACATTTCTCTCATAGAAGTCATACTTCTATTTTTCCTTACACTTATAAACTCATTTATAAGTCGTTCAACACTTTGAATTATTTTCTCCATTATAGAAGTCATACTTCCAATTTTTCTTACGCTTATAAACTCCTTTATAAGCCGTTCAACACATTGAACTATTTTTACTTCTCAACGGGATCTAGAAAGCTAGTACTTGTGTGGCCCTCAATGGTTCATTGATACAACTAGCCGTGGGTTCACATCTCTATGTGATTCGGACTAAACATGTCCTTATACGAGCATACCCCAATTGCTCCATTCTTATTTATCAACACCTTGATAATAAGAACGTCAGAACTCAAGTCTGATAGTACCCAACCAATCATGTTAAACGCCTAGCAGCATCGCTTACATGATTCCCTAGGTATCAAATGATAGTGCCTGCAAGAACCATTCAATTATGGTTAGCGTACAGTACGGTCCCTTCAACTCATATATCCCGACCGATTCGACAACCATTGGTTTATCGAGAGTTGTCAATGAATCGATACTATGTGTCATGTTGTAGTTGCATCAATGGTGTAATCTATGAAACCCCTTTCATAATTACAACCATACTCTGGCCAGAGATTTCAACCTACATACACATGATTACACATAGGATATCCATACCCGAAGGTAAGCGGTGAATCCCCGACTACAATGCATCGACTCCTATGTGTTTCGACAGAACACCCAACCTTGCCACCTGATGACCCCATGAGAGTCGGTAAACAAGTCAAAGTGTAATTCTAGCACATAGAGTCTCAATGTTGTCCCGGGTCATAAGGACTAATTCTGTACAACCATAAACCAGGACTTTTCCACTCGATAAGTGAGAACCACTTGGAAAGTCCTTTTATGGAGGGTTGTTCAGTGCACTCTACAAGGAGCACCTATCTGCATGTTCGGACATCACAATGTCCCCTACCAATGAAACATGGTACTCACATCGCAGATACTAGTCTCTAACTCGAGCGGCCTATATCCTTCTTAGTGGCGGCTGAATCGACTAGGAACCGTTTAGAATATACAGTATTACAAATATGAGTTTCATGATACTCATCATATGAGCATCTCATATTCTTTCTACTATTTGTATATTCAAGGGCTTTATCTATGCAGCTAGCATGGGTATACAGATAAAGATTTGCCAAAATAATAATTTCAAATATTATTAAAATAAAGACTGCTTATTCATAGAGTTTCATTGTGAACACTCGGCCAACACTTGGCTCGACGGGCACCTACTCTAACAATCTCCCACTTGCACTAGAGCCAACTACCCATATGCTTAAAACCCATTGATTCGCGATGCTTGTCGAACAATGGTCCAGGTAAAGGCTTAGCTAGTGGATCAACAACATAATCTGCGGAGCCGACTTTGTCAATAGACACTACTCTTCTTTCCACAATCTCTCCGAGGATGTGGTACTTTCTCAATACGAGTTTGGATTTCTGATGAGACCTTGGCTCCTTTGCTTGAGCTATAGCTCCCGTGTTGTCACACAACACCGGGACAGGAGCAACTCCATTAGGAATGACGTCCAACTCTTGGATGAAATTCCTTATCCAAACAGCCTCTCTTGCTGCATCTGATGCAGCAATGTATACGGCCTCTGTGCTGGAATCCGCAGTATTGTCTTGCTTGGAACTCTTCCAAGAGACAGCAGCACCGTTGAGCATGAATACAAAACTAGAGGTTGACTTCGAGTTATCGATATCGCTTTGGAAGCTAGTGTCGGTATAGTCTTCCAATTTCAGTTCTCCACCCCATAGACCAAGAACAACTTATTGGTCCTTCTCAACTGCTTGAGGATGTCTTTCACAGCTTTCAGGTGTGGAAGACCAGGGTTCGATTGATATCTTTTCACTACACATAGTGAAAACGCCATGTCAGGACGTGTAGATATCATCCCATACATGATGTTACCAATTGCCGAAGCATACGGAATGCGTGTCATCGCCACTATCTCTGCATCTGTCTTGGGAGACAGACTTGGATAGGGACACGCCATGACACACTGGTAGATGTCCTCTCATGGACTCATCCATCGAGAACCGCTTCACGATGGTATCAATGTATGTGGACTGGGTGAGACCAAGCCATCTTTTCGATCTATCTCAATAGATCTGTATCCCAATACAAAAGATGCTTCACCCAAGTCCTGCATCGAGAACTTACTCGCTAACCTTATCTTAGTTGATTGCAACATTCCTACATCATTCCCAATGAGTAGAATGTCATCAACATAAAGCACCAGGAATGTCACAACACTCCCACTGACCTTCTTATACACATAGGGTTCCTCAGGATTCTTAGTAAATCAAACTATTTGATTGTACTGTCGAATCTGAGGTTCCAACTCCTTGATGCCTGCTTTAGATCATAAATAGATCTCTGAAGTTTACATACCATATGCTCACTTCCGATAGATGTAAACCCTTCAGGTTTAGACATGTAAATAACTTTCTTAAAATCCCCATTTAAGAAAGTTTGTCTTGACATCCATCTGCCATATCTCATAGTCATACTATGCAGCTATGGCTAATAAAATCCTTATGGACTTGAACATTGCGATTGGGAAAAGGTTTCCTCAAAGTCAACTCCTTGTCTTTGAGTACATCCTTTTGCCACCAATCGCGCCTTGAAGGTCAACACCTTCCCATCCTCCCCAAGTCCCTGTAGGAACAGTTCCCACAGGTGGATCCACAAGATCCTACACTTGGTTCGAATGCATGGAATTCAACTCAGATTCCATTTCTTCAAGTCACTTGGATGAATTGGCATCAGATAACGCTTCCTTGAAGGTCCATGGATCACATCCATGGTTAGGCTCATCATGGCCTTCTTCAAGAAGCTGACCATACCTCATAGGTGGTCTCGAGACTTTCTCGTATCTGCTAGGAGCTTGTATCTCCTCTCTTGGCTCATCGGGTGTGGGTTCTATAATTGTGGGTTTCTCTCGAACCTCTTCGAGTTCTATCATCTGCCTTTTTCTATCCAATAGAAAATCCCTTTCCAAAAAGGTTGCATTCCTAGAAACAAACACTTTTGTTTCTTGGGGATGATAGAAATGATATCCAACTTAATTCCTTGGATATCCCACAAAGTAACATAAAATGGATCAACAATCCAATTTATCTCCCACTTACCTGCTTCACATAAGCAGGGCTCCCCATATTCTAAGATAAGAATATTTGGGAGGCTTACCCATCCATATCTCATATGGTATCTGCCTTTGAATGGACATTTAGTAGAATATCTTTTACTTTTAAGTTATAGAGATCGTTTTCAAGTTCTCAAGTACCAATTAAACATTCATTCTTGTAAATGTTGCAAACACCTTTGCTAAATAAACAAGAATATCCATTTTTATCACAATAGAAATGGAAACAATGTTTTACACCAAACAGGTACAAACAAAACATCTCTTAAAATTAACTTAAAGTCATTGTTCAACAATAAGTAAACATCCTTAATAGCCTTGGCAGCAACTCTTGCTCCATTGCCCATCCTCAAGAAGGTCACACCTTCCTTAAGCTTCCTACTTCTTCCCATCACCTGTAACCCATTACAGAGATGTGAGTCACAACCGGTATCTAATACCCAAGAAGTAGAGTTAATTAAAATGTTTACTTAAATTTAGAACATACCGTTTCCAGAACACTTCTGGGCAAGATATTCTTTGCAATTACGCTTCCAATGTCCAGGCTTCTTGCAGTGATGACAAACATCACTAGTCTTGTCAGCCCTAACTGGTGTGGCTGCCACAACGGGATTCGGAGATTGCCTCAACAAGGGCACGTTCTTCTTGGGACGTTGGAAAGAACGCTTCTTTCCATTCCCATGTGGATCAATCTTCGTACCAGATGAAGAACCCACATAAAGAACCAACTTCTCTTTCTTGATGGTGGATTCAAACGTAACAAGCATGTTCACCAACTCCTCAAGGGTCGGTTCCATCTTGTTCATGTTGAAGTTCACCACAAAAGGATCAAATGAGCTAGGCAGCGATAACAGCAACATGTCGGTGGTCAACTCCGAAGGCAGGATCAGATCCATGCCAACGAGCTTGTCCACGAGCCCGATCACCTTTAGGCCATGCTCATGGACCGAGGTCCCCTCTCGCATGCGCAAAGTGATCAGCTCCTTGACGGTAGCATGCCTAAGAGGACGCGTTTGCTCTCCAAAGAGCTCTTTGAGATGCAAATGAATGTCAGCAGCACTCTTTGCACCCTCAAAACGCCTCTGTAGCTCATCGTTCATAGAAGTCAGCATATAACACCTGGCTATCAAGTCATGGTCACACCATTCCTTGTAAGCCTGCAATTCCTCAGGATTGCAGTCAGTCGGAGCCTCAACAGGGGGCGACTGAGTTAGTGTATATGTTACCCTTTCCGAATTTAAGACTATTTTCAAATTTCTTAGCCAAGTGAGGTAATTAGGTCCAGTTAATATGTGTTTGTCGAGTATTATAGATATCGAATTGCGCATCGAAGACATTGTCGATTTGTACTGAAAAGTAAAAACAGATAAATGTTGATGACTATTTTAAATATTTAGTAAGATATGAAGTTTGGACTTATACTTCATAAATATTTGCTCCCACTGTTTTGACATCTTTCACTACCCTCTAGTGAAAACGGGAAACTCCTTTCCTCAGTAGGTACGTAAGGTCCAATTAGCGAATTATGATCCCGAATAATATCAGCCAATCACAAAACCTAAAAGGTAGTTTCCAATTGCATCACAATGCAACCCTTAACGTAAAATTTTGTCTCACGTTTGATTAGGACCCAATAATATGACGTCGTTCATCTTCACGTGTCAAGCCTTACCCATCGATGTTGAACCTTAATGGACGGTCGCCATGAGTTCCCTCAATAATATGAGCCGAAATCATGGGAGTTCCACGTAGTTCACATCACTATGTCAATGGATGTCACAGCTTTCCGGCACTCGAGGCTCCCCCAATAATATGAGCCGAGCCCCGAGTACGGGTAGCGTTCATCATGCACCCATTGTCGATGGAAGACAAGGAAATTATAAACAAATTTATAATTCCCCTTTTCGGGCTTGATATTAATTTTGAATCTTATTCAAAATGAGGGTTTTTAATTTTGAAAGGTCTCATCATTAATTTTATTTTAAAAGCTCGCCATGTTTGATCGTATGTTTGCCGGATTCATGCAACTTTGTTATTATAATAATAATAACGCACATACTCATTATTTATAACATATCATGCATATATCATAAATAGAAAACAATACAAGGATGATCAATCGCCCCAAAACTAATGGCCCGTGTGAGCCAAACACGGGCCTAGGTCCAATCCTAGGGTAAATGCACGGGATGCAATGCAACTAAATTATTACATTAGCATCCAATATTACATGTCTTCGATCTTCATAATCACCAAGGCCACCATCTTCCAATCTTGATCTTCCCCTATTCTAATATTTACAAATAAATATCCATGGCACATAGGGATACATCTCATGGGGTGGGAACGGGCCATAAACCAAGCCCACTTGATAAATTGATAATTATTACAATCATTCAACACAAAATATCCTAGCATACACCTAGCAAATTGGGCTTGGGCTTTTGATCATCCTTCATGCATAATATCACATATCATACACCATCAATTAATTATCACAATAATTAATTGATCCAATATTATATATCTTGATCCAATCACTAACCGCCACGATTATAAACTAAATTAACAAAGTATACAAACACCTTTGTCTACTTTCAAATTAATTTATTTATAACCGAATTTCTTGTAAATCACAATTTACTATAAATAATCAAAGTCCAACTTAAATTATTTATTTCATGAGAAAATATTTGCAACTTTTGTAATTTTAAACTTAAGGGCCCAAAAATCATTTTTCACCAAAAACATTTTCGGCCCATTTAAAATTCACAAACATGTTAGCCATCCAATGGCCCAACAACTCAAGGCCCATGACACTTTGATAATCCAAAACGCTTTTGGAAACCCTAGTCGTCATCGCCGTCGCCGGAGCTCCGTCGCCGGATTCCGGCCAACTTACCAAAATTTTTTTTTTTATTTAAAATGATGGGGCTGTTCGGGCAGCCCCTCGGGCTGCCCTAGCTGCCCGAAACGGGCAGCCCCTCGGGCAGCCCGAGCTGCCCGACACGGGCAGCAACTTGCTGCCCGAATTTTTCCCCAAAAACGGCCCTCGATTTGTTGCAAAAACACACTCATGCGGTTAGAAATCGATCTCAACATAATATATATTGTATTTGCTACACAAAAACGTAACCATAGCTCGGATACCACTTGAAAGCGGACCGGTTACGGTGGCCGGAAGCGCAACGGAAGTTTGAAATCTAAAATTTTTAGCTCAAAATTTCGGCCACCCCATACATTGTGCAACAAATACAATAAAAACACAAAATGACATTCATAGGGTGTAAGAAAGTATACCTATCAACTTTAAAAAGTTGATTGTGGCTCCAACTTTGTTGTTGAACAACAAAGCTCTTGAATGGAAGATGAATCTACAAGCTCCTCCTCCAAATCCTTGAATCTTTCCTTCAAATTAGGCCCACCACCAACTAGGTAGATCCCCTCAAATATTGCACTAGAAATATTTGAGGATTTTTCAAAGAGAAGTGTTGTGTTTTCTCCAACAAATTGAAGAACACAAAAGAAGAGAAAAATGGAGAGAATTTTGGATGCTAGTTTCGGCCATCTAGCTTGGAGGAGGGAGGAGAATGAGTTAATTGCATGTCTTGGTGTTGCAAAAAGCAAAAGTGAAAAAGTTGCATGCCATGCAATTTTTTATTCAAAAGTAATCTCCACCTCTTCACCTCCCAAGCATGTATATAATATGGTTTTTATCAAAATAAAAACCATGGACTAAATTTAATTATCTCAAACATATTTGAGACTATTTAAACATTACTTGAATTTACCCAAGTCCCACTAGTTAAATAATTAATTTAAATTGAGCTCTACAAGACTCAATATAATTTAATTAATTCAACACTTGAATTAATTTAATTATTTGGACTCTACTAGGTCCACTAGTGTTTAATTAATTCAACACTTGAATTAATTTAATTTAGTCCATAATAATGTTTATGAAAATCACAATTTTCAATTACATTATTCTCTTGGCCAAATTTTAATTTAGGAACACTTCCATAAATCAAAATTTACATTTCTCTCATAGAAGTCATACTTCTATTTTTCCTTACACTTATAAACTCATTTATAAGTCGTTCAACACTTTGAATTATTTTCTCCATTATAGAAGTCATACTTCCAATTTTTCTTACGCTTATAAACTCCTTTATAAGCCGTTCAACACATTGAACTATTTTTACTTCTCAACGGGATCTAGAAAGCTAGTACTTGTGTGGCCCTCAATGGTTCATTGATACAACTAGCCGTGGGTTCACATCTCTATGTGATTCGGACTAAACATGTCCTTATACGAGCATACCCCAATTGCTCCATTCTTATTTATCAACACCTTGATAATAAGAACGTCAGAACTCAAGTCTGATAGTACCCAACCAATCATGTTAAACGCCTAGCAGCATCGCTTACATGATTCCCTAGGTATCAAATGATAGTGCCTGCAAGAACCATTCAATTATGGTTAGCGTACAGTACGGTCCCTTCAACTCATATATCCCGACCGATTCGACAACCATTGGTTTATCGAGAGTTGTCAATGAATCGATACTATGTGTCATGTTGTAGTTGCATCAATGGTGTAATCTATGAAACCCCTTTCATAATTACAACCATACTCTGGCCAGAGATTTCAACCTACATACACATGATTACACATAGGATATCCATACCCGAAGGTAAGCGGTGAATCCCCGACTACAATGCATCGACTCCTATGTGTTTCGACAGAACACCCAACCTTGCCACCTGATGACCCCATGAGAGTCGGTAAACAAGTCAAAGTGTAATTCTAGCACATAGAGTCTCAATGTTGTCCCGGGTCATAAGGACTAATTCTGTACAACCATAAACCAGGACTTTTCCACTCGATAAGTGAGAACCACTTGGAAAGTCCTTTTATGGAGGGTTGTTCAGTGCACTCTACAAGGAGCACCTATCTGCATGTTCGGACATCACAATGTCCCCTACCAATGAAACATGGTACTCACATCGCAGATACTAGTCTCTAACTCGAGCGGCCTATATCCTTCTTAGTGGCGGCTGAATCGACTAGGAACCGTTTAGAATATACAGTATTACAAATATGAGTTTCATGATACTCATCATATGAGCATCTCATATTCTTTCTACTATTTGTATATTCAAGGGCTTTATCTATGCAGCTAGCATGGGTATACAGATAAAGATTTGCCAAAATAATAATTTCAAATATTATTAAAATAAAGACTGCTTATTCATAGAGTTTCATTGTGAACACTCGGCCAACACTTGGCTCGACGGGCACCTACTTCTAACAGTCCCCACAGCGCTCCTGAGGAATTGCAGGCTTACAAGGAATGGTGTGACCATGACTTGATAGCCAGGTGTTATATGCTGACTTCTATGAATGATGAGCTGCAGAGGCGTTTTGAGGATGCAAAGAGTGCTGCTGACATTCATTTGCATCTCAAGGAGTTATTTGGTGAGCAAACACGGCCTCTTAGGCATGCTACCGTCAAGGAGCTAATCACTTTGCGCATGCAAGATGGGGCCTCGGTCCATGAGCATGGCCTGAAGTTGATTGGGCTCGTGGACAAGCTCGTTGGCATGGATTTGATCTTGCCTTCGGAGTTGACCACCGACTGCTGTTATCATTGCCTAGCTCATTTGATCCTTTTGTGGTGAACTTCAACATGAACAAGATGGAGCCGACCCTTGAGGAGTTGGTGAATATGCTTACCATCAAGAAAGAGAAGTTGGTTCTTTATGTGGGTTCTTCATCTGGTACGAAGATTGATCCACATGGGAAGGGAAAGAAGCGTTCTTTCCAACGTCCCAAGAAGAACGTGCCCTTGATGAGGCAATCTCTGAATCCCGTTGAGGTAGCCACACCAGTTAAGACTGACAAGACTGCTGATGTATGTCATCATTGCAAGAATCCTGGACATTGGAGGCGTAACTGCAGGTAATATCTTGCCCAGAAGAGTTCTGGAAACGGTATGTTCTAAATTGAAGTAAACATTTCAATTAACTCTACTTCTTGGGTATTAGATACCGGTTGTGGCTCACATCTCTGTGATGATTTATAGGTGATGGGAAGAAGTAGAAAGCTTAGGGAAGGTGTGACCTTCTTGAGGATGGGCAATGGAGCAAGAGTTGCTGCCAAGGCTGTTGAAGATGTTTACTTACTATTGAACAATAGTTTTAAGTTAATTTTATGAGATGTTTTGTTTGTACCTAATTTTGTGAAAAATATTGTTTCCATTTCTATGCTGATAAAAATGGATATTCTTGTTTATTTTGCAAAGGTGTTTTGCAACATTTACATGAATGAATATTTGATTGGTACTGGTGAACTTGAAAACGATCTCTATAACTTAAAATTGAAAGATATTCCATTAAATGTCCATTCAAAGGCAGACACCATATGAGATATGGATGGGTAAGCCTCCCAAATATTCTTGTCTTAGAATATGGGGGTGCCCTGCTTATGTGAAGCAGGTAGTGGGAGATAAATTGGATTGTCGATCGATTTTATGTTACTTCGTGGGATATCCAAGGAATTCAGTTTGATATCATTTCTATCATCCCCCAGAAACAAAGGTGTTTGTTTCTCGGAATGCAACCTTTTTGGAAAAGAAATTTCTATTGGATAGAAAAGGGGAGATGATAGAACTCGAAGAGGTGTGAGAGACACCCACAATTGTAGAACCCACACCCGAAGAGCCAAGAGAGGATATACAAGCTCCTAGAAGATCCGAGAGAGTCTCGAGACCACCTATGAGGTATGGTCTGCTTCTTGAAGAGGGCCATGATGAGCGTAACCATGGATGTGATCCAAGGACATTCAAGGAAGCATTATCTGATGCCGATTCATCCAAGTGGCTTGAAGTGATGGAATCTGAGATGAATTCCATGCATTCGAACCAAGTGTGGAATCTCGTGGATACACCTGAGGGAATTGTTCCCATAGGGTGTAAATGGATTTACAAGAGGAAACTTGGGGCGGATGGGAAGGTATTGACCTTCAAGGCACGATTGGTGGCAAAAGGATATACTCAAAGACAAGAGGTTGACTTTGAGGAAACCTTTTCACTAGTTGCAATGTTCAAGTCTATAAAGATATTGCTAGCCATAGCTACATGGTATGACTATGAGATATGGCAGATGGATGTCAAGACAGCCTTTCTTAATGGGGATATTAAGGAAGAGATTTACATGTCTCAAACCTGGAGGGTTTACATCTATCGGAAGTGAGCATATGGAATGCAAACTTCAAAGATCTATTTATGGTCAAAAGCTGGCATCTAGGAGTTGGAACCTCAGATTCGATAGTACAATCAAAGAGTTTGGTCTTGCTAAGAATCCTGAGGAACCCTGTGTGTATAAGAAGGTCAGTGGGAGTGTTGTGACATTCTTGGTGTTTTATGTTGATGACATTCTAATCATTGGGAATGATGTAGGAATGTTGCAATCAACTAAAATATGATTAGCAAGTGAGTTCTCGATACAGGACTTGGGTGAAGCATTTTTTGTATTAGGAATACAGATCTATAGAAATAGATCAAGAAGATTGCTTGGTCTCACCCAGTCCACATACATTGATACCATCGTGAAGCGGTTCTCGATGGATGAGTCCAAGAGAGGACATCTACCAATGTGTCATGGCGTGTCACTGTAGTATCCCGATGCCTAATTTGAGTTAATTATTGGATTAATTATATTTCGGTGGGATCGGAAGGACCGAACAGAGTTCGGATCGTCCGAAGCGGGTTCGGATCGTCCGAAGAGGGTTCGAATCGTCCGAAGACAGGTGGCTGGACACGTGGAAGACATGCAGAGTTCGGATCGTCCGATCAGGGTTCGGATCATCCGAAGACAGGTGTCTGGACACGTGGAAGACATGCAAGGTTCGGATCGTCCGATCAGAGTTCGGATCGTCCGAAGTGTGCCGGATCGGATCTTCCGAAGTGGATCGGATCTTCCGATCGTTGTCTATAAATAGAGGCGCGAGGCTTCATTTGTTACTCGCCAATTCCGAGTGTTCCAGAGCGTTTTAGTCGTTTCTGATGGGTTTCTAGTCTTTTCCCGAGGTTTAGGCACTAGCGGGGAGCTACTGGTTTTGTAGCGGAGCTGTGCTCTAGTTGGGAGCTAGCGGCATCAGTGGGCTGACTACGGACGCAGGCTTGATTCTAGGGCTGATTGCTAGGATCTACTGATTTGAGGTACGAAAGTACTATCCGAGATAGCAGGATTGAGTATGCTTTACTATGTGTTGCATGTTTATATGTTGCATTATTATCTGTCATATGATGCATGGTTTATTATGCGGCATTTGCATAATCATGTTGAGCCTGACTATTTTTGAGATAGCCTGTCGAGAGGGTGCTCAGCCCTCGTTTGTTGTGGATGGTTGGACCCCGTTGGCCGACGGTGGTCAGGTCACCGGTATATCCACAGGTTTATTTTGGTATGGGAGCCACCTCCTGGTGCGACGGCGCAGAGTGCTACATACCTTGACGTCATTTACCTGAGCAGTATTTCGATATACCCAGATCCTGGTATCCAGTACATTTTGCATACATGCATGTCATAGTCTTGTATACTCATGCTTTCGGTGCTGAGCGTTTTATGCTCACGTCCTCGGTTTATCTCTGTTTTGGACACCCTATTCGATGGGGCAGGTCTCAGGTTGGACGGTCTAGGAGGGAGTGGACAGGGAGCTGGCAGAGGTTGACCTGTAGTTGTTGGTATTTGTTCTTGGTATTTAGTTCGATCTGGTTGTTTAAGTATTTTGTACTTACAGACTCGATTGGGTTGTATTACTGTTTTTCCGCTGTTTACCTGATTCAGTTTTAAATGTTAATTTTGCATGCTTAAGTTCTGATTAGTAGGTGATTCTGGAACGGGTCACTACATTTATGGTATCAGAGCATGCATTAAGATTTTGGGATTTAGAACTGTTCTTTTGGGTTTAATCTCTGGTAAATTTTGTAGCTAAGAGATGTCTGGTTTTGACGACGATGCTAGTAGTCATGGCAGCGTTGGACGCTGGGGAGACCGCGACGATCGGGAGCGTCGTCGAGAGCATCGAGAACGTCGTCAACACCGTCGTGATGAGCCTCGGAGTTTTAGTATGCATCGGTTCTTGCAGATGGGGCCGAAACCTCTTTCGGGCGGTGAGACTCCGGATGTTGCGGAGAACTGGCTCGAGAGGATGGAGAGCTGCTTCAAGACTTTTCAGTGCTCGGCGGAGCAGCAGAATGATACCCTTGATTTCTTGCTGGAGGGTGGTGCGCGCAAGTGGTGGAGGTCTACCTCTGCACCGATAGTTCAGCGACAGGGTCGAGTTCTTTGGGCCGATTTCCGAGCCGCTTTCATGCTGCTTTACTTTCCGCCAGCTCTTCTGCAGACCAAGGCGATTGAGTTGATCAATCTGAAGCAGGGAAGTTTGTCTGTTCATGAGTATCAGCAGAAGTTCTTTGAGTTGCTTCCGTATGTTCCGCATGTCAGTGACAATGCTATGGCCAAGTATAACCATTTTCTTCAGGGCCTCAATCAGGAGATTTATGATCGGGTTGTTGTCTGCGATGATCCGACATCGTATGAGGGCCTTGTAAATCGTTGTCGCCAGGCTGAGGGCAGTTTGTTGAGAGGTCGAGCCATGCAGTCTGCTCGTCCTACTAGTTCTTTGGGTCCCCGCGCCCAAGCATTCAAGAAGGCTGGATCTACTTCTTCTTCCTCTGGATCTGGAGGAATTTACCATTTTGGGAAGAAGAAGGGCCCGTGTCAGCATTGCGGGAAGGATCATCCGACGGAGCGTTGTCGCAAGGTTGCAGGTGCTTGTTACAAGTGCGGTGAGATGGGCCACATGAAGAGAGGTTGTCCACAGACGGGCAGAGGATCAGGATCTGGTTCTCAGGCTTCAGTTCATCAGAGGCCACAGCAGGGACAGTCTACTCAGGGTTCTAACCTCCGACCGCGTACTCAAGGGCAGGTCTTTGCTCTTAAACAGGATCAGGCGGCTGAGGAGAACGAGAGAGTTATCGCAGGTGTGTTTTTATTATGTGGATTACCTGCTTACGTTCTCATTGACACTGGTGCATCTCATTCATTCATATCTGCGAGATTTGCTAAGCGTCATAAGTTACCTTTCACTTCTTTGGACGTTATGGTATCTGTTTCCACGCCGATGGGTCATTCGGTGCTAGCTAAACGTCTAGTTTTGGGTTGTCCTCTAGAGTTTGAGGGTAATGTTTTAACTGCTAATTTGATGATTCTTGCGATGGAGGATTTCGATTGCATTCTGGGAATAGATGTGCTGACTGTGTTTAGAGCTACTGTGGACTGTTATCAGAAGTTTGTGCAGTTTCGTCCAGTTGAGGGCGACAGTTGGTTTTTCTATGGAGAGGGAGCGCGACCCCCGATGCCCGTGGTTTCTGCTCTGAAAGCCTGTCGTGCTTTAGAGTCGGGCGGGGAAGGCTACCTTATCTATGCTATTGATTCGTCCGCAGATAGTGTCGGTATCAGTGACATTCCAGTGGTTTGCGATTTTCCGGATGTTTTTCCCGAGGAGATTCCTGGTTTTCCTCCCGTTCGGGATGTGGATTTCGGCATTGATTTAGTGCCAGGCACGGCACCAATCTCTAGAGCTCCTTATCGTTTAGCTCCATCGGAGATGCAAGAATTGAAACAGCAGTTGCAGGATCTTCTTGACAAGGGGTATATTCGACCCAGTGTGTCCCCGTGGGGAGCACCAGTTCTTTTTGTCAAAAAGAAGGATGGTTCTATGCGGCTCTGCATAGATTATCGGCAGTTGAATCGTGCGACGATAAAGAATAAGTATCCGTTGCCACGGATTGATGATTTATTTGATCAACTTCAAGGTACCTCTGTGTATTCCAAAATTGATTTAAGGTCTGGTTATCATCAGCTTCGAGTTCATCAGGGAGATATATCGAAGACTGCATTCAGGACCCGGTATGGGCATTATGAGTTTCTGGTTATGCCTTTTGGGGTGACGAATGCACCAGCAGTTTTTATGGATCTGATGAATCGGGTTTTTCAAGAATTCTTGGATAAGTTTGTTGTGGTGTTTATAGATGATATCTTAATCTATTCGCATGATCAGCAAGAACACGCACAACACTTAAGGATTATTTTACAGACACTTCGCGAGAATCAGCTTTATGCGAAGTTGAGTAAATGTGAGTTTTGGATTGACAGGGTTGTATTCCTTGGTCATGTCATTTCTAGCGAGGGAGTTTCAGTTGACCCAAGCAAGGTGGAAGCGGTATTGAACTGGTCGCGTCCGACGACAGTAGCCGAGACCCGCAGTTTTCTGGGATTGGCTGGGTATTATCGCCGTTTCATTGTCAACTTCTCTCAGATTGCTAAGCCACTCACTCAGCTCACTCGGAAAGATGTTTCATTTGAATGGACATCAGAGTGCGAAGAAAGTTTCTTGGAACTTCGCAGACGTTTGACATCTGCGCCTGTTTTGGCTTTACCGTCTGGATCTGGTGGTTTCAGTGTTTACACCGATGCCTCTTTACAGGGACTAGGGTGTGTTCTGATGCAGAATGAGCATGTGATTGCTTATGCATCGAGACAGTTGAAGCCTCATGAGGAAAACTATCCTGTTCATGATCTGGAATTAGCAGCGATCGTTTTTACTTTGAAAATCTGGCGCCATTATCTGTATGGTGAGCGATTTGAGATCTTCACTGATCATAATAGTTTGAAGTATCTGTTCACTCAGGCTGAGTTGAACATGCGTCAGCGTCGTTGGATGGATCTACTCAAGGATTACGATTGTGAGATCAAGTATCATCCAGGATCTGCGAATCTCACGGCCGATGCTCTTAGTCGCAAGGTGAGATTGTCTGCTCTTCAGACTTGTGCTGTATCTGGGATTATTCAGGATTTCTGTTCGATGGGATTCAATTGTAAGCATCGGAAGGGAACAGAGAGTATCCGTATAGCTACTATTTTGTCCGAGCCAGTTTTGTATTCTCGAATTAGAGATGCTCAGATGTCTGATTCTAAGATTCAGAAATTAGCTCTGTTGGCTGATGGAGATAATACTTCTGGTTTCCACTATCAGTCCGAGGGTCTTTTGTGCTTATCTGGTCGTGTTGTTGTACCGGAAGATGACACTTTGAGGGAGGAGATTTTGTCTCAGGCTCATCGTAGCAAGTTGAGTGTTCATCCAGGGAGCAACAAGGTGTATAAGGATTTGAGGACTCGATTTTGGTGGAAAGGTATGAAACGTAATGTTTATCAGTATGTCTCCAAGTGCCTTATCTATCAGCAGGTGAAGGCTGAGTATCGACGACCTGGAGGTTTGTTGCAGAATCTTCCTATTCCGGAGTGGAAGTGGGAGCATATCACGATGGACTTCGTGACTCACTTGCCTATGTCTGTGGGGAATAGAGATGCTATCTGGGTGGTAGTGGATCGACTTACTAAGTCTGCCCATTTTCTTCCGTATAACAGAGATTTCACTTTCGATCGGATGGCACGGTTGTACATTCAGGAGATTGTACGGTTTCATGGTGTGCCCGTGAGTATCGTTAGTGACAGAGATCCTCGATTTACATCTAGATTTTGGGGCAGCTTTCAGCAAGCTTTGGGCACTACCTTGAGTTTGAGTACTGCATATCACCCACAGACTGACGGTCAGTCAGAGAGGACTATTCGTACTCTTGAGGATATGTTGAGATCTTGTGTGATGGATTTCGGGCCAGCTTGGCAGGATCATCTGCCGCTGATAGAGTTTGCATACAACAACAGTTTTCATAGGAGTATTGGTATGTCTCCGTTTGAAGCATTGTATGGTCGACGTTGTCGTACTCCTCTGTTCTGGGAGGAAGTCGGAGAACGACAGGTCGAGGGTCCAGAATTGATTCAGCAGGCCATGGACAAAGTTCTTGTGATCAAACAGCGGATTAAGACTGCTCAGGATCGACAAGCGAGTTATGCGAACACCAAGCGCAGACCTCTTCATTTTGATGCAGGCGAGAAAGTGTTTCTCAAAGTATCACCTTTTCGGAGGATTCTGAGATTTGGACTCAAGGGTAAGCTATCTCCGAGATTCATTGGTCCTTTTGAGATCTTAGAATGTGTGGGAGATTTGGCCTACAGATTAGCTTTGCCACCGTATCTGTCTAGTGTTCACAATGTGTTTCATGTGTCCTTGTTGAGACGATACGTAGCGGATGAGTCTCATGTTTTGCATCCGACAGAAGTTCAGCTGAATCCGGATTTGTCTTTTGTGGAAAGACCGGTTTCGATCTTAGACCGGAAGGATAAGGTACTGCGGAATAAGACTATTCCTCTTGTCTTAGTGCAGTGGCAGCGCCGAGGTACTGAAGAAGCTACTTGGGAACTAGAGAGTCGCATGCGGTCAGAGCATCCAGAGTTATTCTAGTTGTAGTATTTTCAGTTATGATTGTAATTTCAGTTGTGCTTTCAGTTGTAATTCATTCTTAAGTTGAATGTATTGTTGTTCAGAATTGTCATTCTTCAGACTCGATTTCGCGGACGAAATCCTTTTTAGGGAGGGAGAATGTAGTATCCCGATGCCTAATTTGAGTTAATTATTGGATTAATTATATTTCGGTGGGATCGGAAGGACCGAACAGAGTTCGGATCGTCCGAAGCGGGTTCGGATCGTCCGAAGAGGGTTCGAATCGTCCGAAGACAGGTGGCTGGACACGTGGAAGACATGCAGAGTTCGGATCGTCCGATCAGGGTTCGGATCGTCCGAAGACAGGTGTCTGGACACGTGGAAGACATGCAAGGTTCGGATCGTCCGATCAGAGTTCGGATCGTCCGAAGTGTGCCGGATCGGATCTTCCGAAGTGGATCGGATCTTCCGATCGTTGTCTATAAATAGAGGCGCGAGGCTTCATTTGTTACTCGCCAATTCCGAGTGTTCCAGAGCGTTTTAGTCGTTTCTGATGGGTTTCTAGTCTTTTCCCGAGGTTTAGGCACTAGCGGGGAGCTACTGGTTTTGTAGCGGAGCTGTGCTCTAGTTGGGAGCTAGCGGCATCAGTGGGCTGACTACGGACGCAGGCTTGATTCTAGGGCTGATTGCTAGGATCTACTGATTTGAGGTACGAAAGTACTATCCGAGATAGCAGGATTGAGTATGCTTTACTATGTGTTGCATGTTTATATGTTGCATTATTATCTGTCATATGATGCATGGTTTATTATGCGGCATTTGCATAATCATGTTGAGCCTGACTATTTTTGAGATAGCCTGTCGAGAGGGTGCTCAGCCCTCGTTTGTTGTGGATGGTTGGACCCCGTTGGCCGACGGTGGTCAGGTCACCGGTATATCCACAGGTTTATTTTGGTATGGGAGCCACCTCCTGGTGCGACGGCGCAGAGTGCTACATACCTTGACGTCATTTACCTGAGCAGTATTTCGATATACCCAGATCCTGGTATCCAGTACATTTTGCATACATGCATGTCATAGTCTTGTATACTCATGCTTTCGGTGCTGAGCGTTTTATGCTCACGTCCTCGGTTTATCTCTGTTTTGGACACCCTATTCGATGGGGCAGGTCTCAGGTTGGACGGTCCAGGAGGGAGTGGACAGGGAGCTGGCAGAGGTTGACCTGTAGTTGTTGGTATTTGTTCTTGGTATTTAGTTCGATCTGGTTGTTTAAGTATTTTGTACTTACAGACTCGATTGGGTTGTATTACTGTTTTTCCGCTGTTTACCTGATTCAGTTTTAAATGTTAATTTTGCATGCTTAAGTTCTGATTAGTAGGTGATTCTGGAACGGGTCACTACAGTCACTATCCAAGTCTATGTCTCCCAAGACTAATGCAGAGATAGCGGCGATGACAAGCATTCATTATGAATCTACGGTTGGTAGCATCATGTATGGGATGATATCTACATGTCCTGACGTGGCTTTCGCACTAAGTGTAGTGAGTAGATATCAATCGAACCCTGGTCTTCCACATTGGAAAGCTGTGAAAGACATCCTCAAGTAGTTGAGAAGGACCAATAAAATGTTCTTGGTCTATGGGGTGGAGAACTTAAATTGGAAGGTTATACCGACTCTATCTTCCAAAGCGATATCGATGACTCAAATTCAACCTCTGGATTTGTATTCATGCTCAATGGTGCTGCTGTCTCTTGGAAGAGTTCCAAGCAAGACAGTACTGCGGATTCCAGCACAGAGGCCGAATACATTGCTGCATCAGATGCAACAAGGGAGGCTGTTTGGATAAGGAATTTCGTCTAAGAGTTGGATTTCATTCCTAATGGAGTTGCTCCTCTCCCGGTGTTGTGTGACAACACGGGAGCTTTAGATCAAGCAATGGAGCTAAGGTCTCATCACAAGTCCAAACATGTATTGAGAAAGTACCACATCCTCGGAGAGATTGTGGAAAGAG
Organism: Primulina eburnea; assembly: GCF_022965805.1. NCBI lineage: Eukaryota > Viridiplantae > Streptophyta > Magnoliopsida > Lamiales > Gesneriaceae > Primulina > Primulina eburnea. The sequence continues at coordinate 20,446,122 of NC_133112.1, read as the reverse complement.
GAGAAGTGTCGATTGACATAGTCGGCTCCGCAGATAATGTTGCTGATCCACTAGCTAAGCCTTTACCAGGACCATTAGTCGATATGCATCGCGAATCAATGGGTTTGAAGCATATGGGTAGTTGGCTCTAGTGCAAGTGAGAGATTGTTAGAGTATGTGCACGTCGAGCCAAGTGTTGGCTGAGTGTTCACAATGAAACTCTATGTATAAGCAATCTTTATTTTAATAATATTTGAAATTATTGTTTTGGCAAATCTTTATCTGTATACCCATGCTAGTTGCATAGATAAAGACCTTGAATATACAAATAGTAGAAAGAATATGAGATGCTCATATGATGAGTATCATGAAACTCATATTTGGAATACTGTATATTCTAAACAGTTCCTAGTCGATTCAGCCGCCGCTAAGAAGGATATAGGCCGCTGGAGTTCGAGACTAGTATCTGCGATGTGAGTACCATGTTTCATTGGTAGGGGACAATATGATGTCCGAGCATGCAGATAGGTGCTCCTGGTAGAGTGCACTGAACAACCCTCCATAAAGGACTTTCCAAGTGGTTCTCACTTATCGAGTGGAAACGTCCTAGTTTATGGTTGTACACCATTAGTCCTTATGACCCGGGACAACATTGAGACTCTATGTGCTAGAATTACACTTTGACTTGTTTACCGACTCTCATGGGGTCATCAGGTGGCAAGGTTGGGTGTTCTGTCGAAACATATAGGAGTCGATGCATTGTAGTCGGGGATTCACCGCTTACCTTCGGGTATGGATATCCTATGTGTTATCATGTGTATGTAGGTTGAAATCTCTGATCAGAGTATGGTGGTAATTATGAAAGGGGTTTCATAGATTACACAATCGATGCAACTACAACATGACACATAGTATCGATTCATTGATAACTCTCGATAAACCAATGGTTGTCGAATCGATCGGGATATATGAGTTGAAGATACAGTACTTTACGCTAACCATAATTGAATGATTCTTGCAGGCACTATCATTTGATACCTAGGGAACCATGTAAGCGATGCTGCTAGGCGTTTAACATGATTGGTTGGGTACTAACAGACTTGAGTTCTGACGTTCTTGTTATCAAGGTGTTGATAAGTAAGAATGGAGCAATTGGGGTATGCTCATATAAGGACATGTTTAGTCCGAATCACATGGAAATGTGAACCCACGGCTAGTTGTATCAATGAACCATTGAGGGCCACACAAGTACTAGCTTTCTAGATCCCGTTGAGAAGAGAAATAGTTCAATGTGTTGAACGGCTTATAAAGGAGTTTATAAGCGTAAGGAAAATTAGAAGTATGACTTCTATAAAGGAGAAATTAGTTCAATGTGTTGAACGGCTTATAAATGAGTTTATAAGCGTAAAGAAAAATAGAATTATGACTTCTATGAGAGAAATGTAAATTTTAATTTATGAATATATTCCTAAATTAAAAGTTGGCCAAGTGAATAATGTATTTGAAAATTGTGATTTTCATAAACATTATTATGGACTAGATTAAATTAATTCAAGTGTTGAATTAATTAAACATTAGTGGACTTAGTAGAGTCCAAATAATTAAATTAATTCAAGTGTTGAATTAATTTAATTATATTGAGTCTTGTAGAGCTCAATTTAAATAAATTATTTAACTAGTGGACTTGAGTAAATTCAAGTAATGTTTAATTAATCTCAAAATTTTTGAGATAATTATTTAGTCCATGGTTTTTAATTGTTAAAAATACCATATAATATTGCATGCATGGGAGGTGAAGGGTTGGAGACAACTTTTTCAAATATCAAGCCTTAGCATGCTACTTTTGCCTTTTGCTTTTTCCACAACCAAGACAAGTCTCCCTTCCCCGTCATTCACAAGGTCTTGGCCGAAATATTGAGAGATTTCTCTCCAAGTTTTTCCTTAATTTTTCTCTCTTTTTGTGTTCTTCAATTGTTGGAGAAACAAGTCACTTCTCTTTGAAAAAGCCTTACATTTTCTAGTGCAAGTGTGAGGTGGATCTACAAAGTTGGTGGTGGGCCTAATTCTTGAAGGAAATGAGGAGAGCTTGAAGATTTTTCATCCATTCAAGAGCTTTGTTGTTTGACAACAAAGTTGGAGCCATCATCAACCTCAAGAGGTTGATAGGTAACGATTTTCTCAACACCCTATGTATGATATTTGGTGTTTGTTGTATTTGCTACACAAAATGAGGTGGCCGAAATTTCTTGATGAAAAAATCAAAATTTTTATCTTCCGTTGCGCTTCCGGTCACCGTAACCGATCCCTTTTCATATATATATGTTGGATTCATTTCGGAACTTAGCAGAAAAAATCGAAATTCAGAGGAAAGAAGTGATTCTTGATATTAGATTTCAACTTGTGGAAGATCCGTCCATCCGAATTGTAATCTGACTTCAGTACTGTGTTCCTATCAACGCAGGCTATAACTGGACGTAAATTTTGTTAAGTTTTGATATGTCTTGGAATTATGATATTTTTGGAATCGAATACATTTCATATATGATGTTCTTGACATGTTCGACATCGTAGAATTGAATTCAGATTGAGAAACAGATTGATTATGGAATTGTTATGATTTTTTGATTATAGTGATTTTAAATCGGACAGATTTGGATTATGAATGAATTATAGATTGTATCGGATATGAGTTATGATTTGTAATTGATGTCTGTTGATTTTGTATTAACGGGGATACTGAGATTGTGCCGTTATGCCGTTGTTTTGACTTAAATCAAGATTAATCAGATTCGGTGTTGAATTAAGAATAGAACAATGATATTATGATTCTCGATATGTTGTTTCAGATTTACAGAGACAACCTTGAGTCCAGAACTTATATTGCTTCAGACCGAGACTACAAACGAAAGGTATAAATCAATGTGGTATTGGGAGATCGACTCAAGTTGGATATACTTGAGTTTCTCTAAATCACATACTTATTGTTATTATATGCATTGATTTGATTTTATATGTTGTCTATTGAATTATAGGAAGCATGTATTAGACGAGTATTGGACGAGAGATCTTGTGACAGAAGTGCCTGATAGTGGTGCATCGCCACGGGCACATTGCACGATGTCACAAGATAGTGTATTGGCGATAATGCCACAGTCTGTGACGGATAGGTCAAGACACTAGATGTTTGGTTATATCGACGTGGATAGAATCGGAGTTTCTTCTATTACTGTTGGTCGATATAGGAATGCCAACATCTGGAAACCGGGATCTCTAGACTAGGATTGAGTCTAGTCTGAGACGTGGAGTCACGAGTATGATTGACGGTTTGGTATTGATTATGTTTTCAGATTTGATACATATTACTGATGTTTGTTACGTGCTTTTACATTGTTTATATGATTGCATGTTTCATTGGTTTATACTGGGATTTTATTCTCACCGGAGTTATCCGGCTGTTGTCGTGTTTGTATGTTTGCATGACAACAGGTGGGACAGGTTCAGGGTCGAGGAGATGATGAGAGATCATGATTAGAGTGGAGACCACGGACTTTGACGTTGCTGTAGATAGGGTTTGGACACTTGATAGCTAGTTGTTGAACCTTAGTTTGTATTGAATATATGTTGTACAGGACTTGTACCTTATTTTATACTGATATGTATACTAGTATGATTTCCATTACGTTCCGCATTTTAAAAAAAAAATTTAGACCCTGTTTATTATAATTGATTAAATTGTCCCAATGACGATTATGAAGTTGATTAGTGTCCGGGTCCCCACACATGGTGAGGGGCAAGTGGCTCATTCTTATTTCAGCACGTTTCGCGCATATGCGTGACCTAAACCGGCGCATATGCACCAGACCTAATGGTCTCGGCAGTCTTCCTTTTAGCATCTCCCGCATATGCGCGCACCATTGTCGCACATATGCGCGAGGTTCTCTGGACATAGCATTCGTCAAAGCACCTCCTCGCGCATACGCGCGCCCTATCTCACGCATATGCGCGAGGTCCTCTGCCTGCCTGGCGCATATGCGTGCATCAGTGCCACACATATGCGCGAGGGGTACTGTCCTTGCACATAATTCGTCACATACAATTTCATTTTGTGTCTTGGTTGGCCCCTTCATGATCATATCAAATCATAAATCAATAATTATAGATTAACAGATAAAAATCCCAGGCTTTACATTTCTCCCCCCTAAGATACGATTTCGTCCTTGAAATCACATGTAATCAAATCATATCAATAAGAAGATATAACAGAAGAAGTTACGCAGAAAAATCACATCAATGAAATAATTCTTGGAATCTCTGTCTCATATCTGACTTAGTCTCCCAGGTAGCTTCCTCAATGCCATGACGACTCCACTGAATCTTCACTAACGGAATAGTCTTCGTTCTGAGCTGTTTTTCCTTTCGATCTAAAATTTGATTTGGCCGTTCAGTATAAGTCAACGTTTCATCAAGTTCTGCCTCGTCGGGCTGAAGAACATGAGAAGCGCCAGGAAGATATTTCCGTAACATCGACACATGGAAGACATCATGTATTCAGGATAAAGATGGCGGCATAGTGAGTCGATAGGCACGATCACCAATCTTCTCCAGAATCTTATATGCACCGATATAACGAGGAGACAACTTTCCTCGCTTACCAAATCTGACAATACCTTTAAACGGAGAAATCTTTAAGAATACTCTCTCTCCCTGCTCAAACTCTAACGGTCTATGTCGAATATTCGTATATTTGGCTTGTCTGTCTTGAGCTGTCTTCATTCTCTGCTGAATCAGCTTCACTTTTTCCGTCATATCTCGAATTATATAAGGCCAATATTAGGTACCTCGGAGATATCATCCCAATATAGAGGAGATCTGCACTTCTTTCCGTACAACGCTTCAAATGGTGCCATCTCTATGCTCTTCTGATAGCTGTTGTTGTACGAGAATTCACAAAGAGGTAATGAATCTTGCCAACTAGTGCCAAAATCTAGCACTACAACACTAAGCATATCCTCTAGTGTCTCGATATTCCGCTCTGATTGTCCGTCGGTTTGTGGATGATATGCGGTACTCAGATGTAACTTCGTACCTAGAGCCTGCTGTAAAATCTGCTAAAAATGTGAAGTATATCGCGGATCACGATCTGATACGATAGACTTCGGCACACCATGCAATCGAAATACCTCTCGGACATAGATTTCTCCCATCTGGTCATATATGTACGTCATTCTGTACGGAATAAAGCATGCTGATTTGGTCAATCTTTCAATCACAACCCAATGCATCACAGCCTCGGGAAGAACGTGGTAGTTTCGTAACAAAATCCATGGAAATGTGATCCAATTTCCATTCGGGGATGGATGAGCTCTGCAGTATACCCCCGGGTTTCTTCCTTTCTGTTTTAACATGTTGGCAATCCAAACATCTAGACACAAAGTCTGCAATATCTGACTTCATCTGTTTCCACCAAAACTGTTTCTTTAAATCATTGTACATCTTTCTGCCACCAGGATGAATACTAAACCGACTACAGTGAGTTTCTGTCAAAATCTATCGTTTCAAGTCTGAAACATCTGACACCACAAGGCGGTTATTCATATGTAACACAAGATCACGAACCTGATATTCAGATTGATGCCCTGATCTTACCATCTCAATCGACTTCTGAATATTCTGATCACTTTTTGTGCTTCTTTAATTTTTAAATCAGCTCTGGTTCGACTTGAACATCATATAATCGCAATGGTTTACGATCTGTCTCAAAAACTAACCCAGACAAACAATAATCTTCTATCAAACTTGAAATGCCAATAGTCGATAAGGATAAAGAACATACCTTACGACTTAATGCATCAGCTGCGGCATTGGACTTTCCTGGATAATATTTGATTTCACAATCGAAATCCTTCAATAAATCAAGCCATCTTCGCTGTCTCATATTCAACTCAGACTGTGAAAACAAATATCTCAGGCTTTTATGATCAGAATAAATCTCGAACTTCTCACCATATAAATAGTGTTGCCATATCTTCAATGCAAAAACAATGGCTGCCAATTCAAGATCATGAATTGGGTAGCAAGTCTCGTGTGTCTTCAGTTGTCGTGAGACATAAGCGATAACATGGCCTCGTTGCATCAAAACACAACCCAATCCTCTGTGAAGCATCACAATATACAACAAAATCACCAGTACCTGACGGAATAGTCAACACCGGAGCACTGGTCAACCTTGTCTTTAATAAAAGAAAACTGGACTCACATTCTTTAGACCAAAAAAACGGAGCATTCTTCTGAGTCAGCTGTGTAATCGGTTTGGCAATACTGGAGAAATCTTTGATAAATCGTCGATAATATCCTGCCAAACTCATAAAACTGCGAATCTTTGGCACTGATGTCGGTCTCGACCAAAAAATCACGGCCTCAACCTTACTGGGATCAAGTGATATACCATTTTCGGATATGATATGACCCAAATATACAACCTGTCTCAACCAGAATTCACATTTCGACAGTTTTGCATACAATTTCTCAGTCCTCAAAATTCGCAACACAGTTCTCAAATGCTCAGTATGATCAATCATATTCTTTGAATAAATCAAAATATCATCAATAAAAATAATCACAAAATTATCGAGATACCTCTGAAACACACGGTTCATCAGACCCATAAATACAACTAGAGCATTCGTCAAACCGAATGGCATGACAATAAACTCATAATGTCCATACCTGGTCCTGAACATTGTCTTCGATATGTCAGAATCTCTGACCCTCAGCTGATGATATCCAGATCTCAGATCGATCTTGGAATAAACAGAAGAACCCTGCAACTGATCAAATAAATCATCTATCCGAGGCAAAGGGTATTTATTCTTCACCGTCGTCTTGTTCAATTGTCGGTAAACAATGCAAGGCCTCATGGAACCGTCTTTCTTTCTAACAAATAATACTGGAGTGCCCCAAGGAGAAACACACGGTCTTATGTACCCCTTGACCAGAAGATCTTCTAATTGAGTCTTTAATTCTTTCAGTTCAATTGGCGCCATTCTTACGGAGCTCTGGATATAGGAACGGTACCTGGTATGAGATCAATGATAAAATCTATCTCTTGAGCTGGAGGTAATCGTGGAATCTCATCTGGAAAAACGTCGGCAAACTCACATACCACTGGCAAATCTGCCAATAAAGGGCTCAATTTCAGTACATCTACTGAATATACAAGGAATCCTTCTGCTCCTTTCTTTAATAATCGAGTCATGGATAGCACCGATATCAAAGGAAACCGAGATCTGGAACCCTTACCGTAGAATTTCCACTCATCAATCATGTCAGGTCTAAATCGTACAATCTTATGGAAACAATCAACGGTAGCTCTGTACTTGGTCAGAATATCAATACCGATAATACAGTCAAAATCAGACAACCCAAGTACAATGCAATCTAACTCAATCTCAATATCCTCGAACTGTAGCATACATTTCTAACAAAAGTCACTGATATCAACCCACTCCCCAAAGGAGAAGAAACAGAGACTACAATAAATAATGACTCAACAGGCAAGGCATGCATCAATGCAAATCGTTCAGCTATAAATGTATGGGATGCACCAGTATCTATCAATACATAAGCAGGGTAACCACAGAGAAAACAGTTACCTGCAATAACATCATCAGGTGCATCCTGAGCCTGTTCTTCAGTCAATGCAAACACACGGGCTTGTTGTCTCGGAGTTTGACTCACTGTCTGACTTCCTCCTGGCCTCGACTGGGACTGTGCAGGTACGAGCTTAAAAGAGTGTACAGAAGATGCATGTCTCTCCGCCTGAGCTACTGAACCAAATGATCCCACATTCTGAGATCGCTGTGCACCTTTTTGTGGGCAGACTCTAGCGAAATGTCCCTGCTGTTTGCAGACGTTGCATCTACCAATCAATCCTTGGCACTGCTCTGTGGGATGCCTTCCACCGCAAGTCGTACAATACACACCTGTGTAACTCTGGCTAGGACCACTCTGTCTCGAGCCACTGGAGCTGGATGAACTGCTGCCAGATATCTTGAACTGTTTCCCTCTGGCTTTCAACCAATCTTTTTTACTATTGCTGCTACCGCCACTCTCAAATCTAGGATGAGGTTGTGGGAACTGTGCGGTAGGCTATGGAGGTCTCGAGGTCTGAGCAATATACGATGCTCCTCGCTTCTTAATCAAACCAGCTTCAGCACCTTTTGTCCTGTTCAAAGCATCAGCAAAGTTGTTTGGTCGTCCCGTATTCACTAACGTAAAAATATCAGGATTTAAGCTGTTGATAAACTGATCAGCAACAGCTTTGTCATTCTCTGCCACGTGTGGAGCAAAAAGTAGCAATGTCGAGAATTTGGCAACATACTCTTCAATGTTCAACTGCCCTTGCCTCAAGTTTGCAAATTCTGCCCCTTGTCCTTCCGATATGACACTGGAAAGAAACGTTGCTAGAACTCAGTTTTAAAACTTTCCAAGAAATTTTTGTACCTCTCTGTTCCAACGCTCTCTTGGTTGTGATCCACCAATTCTTTGGAACTTCTTGTAATTGATGACCAATCAGTTTAACTCTTTGTTCATCTGTGTGGTCGAAGGAGTCAAACAACATCTCGATATCATCTAACCAGCTCTCACAGTCAACAGAATTCTCGGTGCCTTTCAGTGTCGGTGGTCTGAATGACTGAAACCGTTTAAGCAATGTTTCCATCGGTGTAGTTGTCACATCCATAGGATCATTGGATGTACTGCCATGTTCTGGCGCCCTGACAGCTGCTCTTCGAGGAGGCATATCTGATTATCAAAAGGATTAGTTTTCCAATACATAAAATCAGTCTCAGTCCTCCTCTGATCATCTTACTTCTGATCCAGTATAAAACATGTATACATGCAATGCATAACTCATATACAAAAGCATAAACCATATATCAAAGAACATGAATCATAATCCATGACACATTAATAAATACAGATAAAACTCTTTGACTCGACTCACATCTAAGTCTAGGGATCTCGATGTGAATAAGACGTAACAAATCTCCCACCTACTCTCCCAATCGGGGTGGCGGTACATCTTATTCCTAAACTTCGGTCCTCTCTGTATCGAATATCTACAATAGGAGTCAATATTCTCCTACGCACATCTATACTACCGAACATCTATTAACTTGGCACCTCTGCCAATGACTCATCTATCTCAAGTGTATTTCTATAACTCAATAGACAAAGTATAGCACAACAAAAGCATAAACAATCTAATATGTGGTTTAGGGAAACTCCAGTCCAATCTGACTCGAGTCGTATCTCCCGGTTCAACATTGATTTATACCTTTCATTTCTCGATGTTTGGTTGGATGAAATCAATCTTAATCTTCAAAACCTTACAAATCTGAAATAACATATTTGATACGCACTATATCAATCTCCAACTCAACGTAAAAATGTGTAAAGCTCAATACTAAATCTCGATATATATTTCGACGGCATGACGTCGTAGTCTCAATAAACCCAGCATTACAATATCATTCAGATATCAATCCCAACCTCGCATAATAAATAATAACACAAATCTAATATCACATATCAATCAAATCAACTCTGAAAATCATAACAATTTCCTACGACATTTGTTCTTCAATCCGGGTTTGATTATACGATGTCTAACATGTCAATAACATCATATATGAATCATATCTGATTCTGGCAATATCATATTTCCAAAACATAACAAAACGTTGTAAAACTTACGTCCAGTTAAAGCCGGTGTCTATAGGAATACAGTACTGCACTCGGATTCACAATCGGACAAACGGATTTCACAAAATCACCAATCTAAAATATGGAAGCTTGGGAATTCTTCATTCTCTCGGTTCCTTGCTCTGGAAATCATAATGAAGTAATTAAAGTGTTGATATATATATCTTGCATGGTGAGGGGCAAGTGGCTCATTCTTAGTTCAGCACGTCTCACGCATATGCGCGACCTCAACGGGCTCATATGTGCGAGACCTACTCGTCTCGGCAGTCTTCCTTTCAGCATCTCGAGCATATGCGCGCACCATCGTTGCGCATATGCACGAGGTTCTTTGGACATAGTCGCGCCTATGCGCGCCCTATCACGTGCATATGTGCGAGGTCCTCTGCCAACCTCAAGAATATGCGTGCATCAGTTCCACGCATACGCGCGAGGGGTATTGTCCTCGCACATAATTCGTCACATACAATTTCATTTCGTGTCTCGGTTGGCCCCTTCATGATCATTTCATTTCGTGTCTCGATTGGCCCTTTCATGATCATATCAAAACATAAATCAATAATTACAAATTAACAGATAAAAATCTCGGGCATTACAATAGCTATCAGTCAAGTATTGGAATGGCACTATAAAGGCCCGAAAATTGGTGTTTGAAAATTTGCCGAAAAATTTAAAATTTTCTCTTTAACTAATTAAAATGCCTCTTTAAATAAATAAACTGGTAAAAAGACTCAATATTTAAATATTCGAAATAGCAACAGTAGTAATTATTGTTTGCAACATATCAATTTAAAAATAATCCAACAAAAGGTAAAAATGTTTTTGCATAGAAATGGTAAATGCTGAAATGAGGTCCTCGTGTTCCACTACTGCTGACCCAAGATGGCTCACTAGACCCCGCCATCGATCCCGACCTCATCAGTACCTACAACAATCAAGTCTAGTGAGTCTAAAGACTCAGCATGCATACATCGTAAATAACGAGTAAATAAATAATAAAATTACATGCAAGGTAAAAATGTCATGAGTCTGGAGTAACGTAAATATATCATGTCATGAGTAATTATAATATGAGCATAACTGAACTGAAAATCATAAGTGAAATGTTTTCTACGTAGAGCCCTGTCATGAAATTGAAAGGGGATCGGTTACGGTGACCGCAAGCGCAACGGAAGTTTAAAATTTTGATTTTTCATACCAAATTTCGGCCACCCCTTATAATGTGTAGCAAATACAATAAAACACAAAAATGACATTCATAGTGTGTTTAGAATTTTACCTATCAATCACAAGGATTGATGTATGGCTCCAACTAAGGTGTAAAAACCTTAGCTCTTCAGTGGTAGAAACTATCTTCAAGCTTCCTTTGAGCACTCCTTGCTCAATTATTAAGCCCACCACCAACAAGGTAGATCCCCACTTAATTTGCACTAGAAAACTAAGAGGATTTTTCAATGAGAAGTATTTTCTTTCCTCAACACTTGAAGAAGAAAAATGGAGAAAAACTTGGAGAGAAATTGGATGAAAGTTTCGGCCATGCTTGTGTTGGAATAAGGAAGGGAGACTTGTCTTGGTCTTGCAAAAAGCAAAAGGCAAAAGTAGCATGCCAAGCCTTGATATTTGAAAAAATTGTCTCCAACTCTTCACCTTCCATGCATGCATATATTATATGGTTTTTAACAAATTAAAACCCATGGACCTAATTTAATTATCTCAAACATTTTTGAGATTAATTAAACATTTACTTGAATTTACTCAAGTCCACTAGTTAAATAATTTATTTAAATTGAGCTCTACAAGATTCAATATAATTTAATTAATTCAACACTTGAATTAATTTAATTATTTGGACTCTACTAGGTCCACTAGGGTTTAATTAATTCAACACTTGAATTAATTTAATTTAGTCCATAATAAAGTTTAAGAAAATCACAATTTTCAAATACATTATTCACTTGGCCAACTTTTAATTTAGGAACACATCCATAAATTAAAATTTACATTTCTCTCATAGAAGTCATACTTCTATTTTTCTTTACGCTTATAAAATCATTTATAAGCCGTTCAACACATTGAACTATTTTCTCCTTTATAGAAGTCATACTTCTAATTTTTCTTTACGCTTATAAACTCCTTTATAAGCCGTTCAACACATTGAACTATTTCTCTTCTCAACGGGATATAGAAAGCTAGTACTTGTGTGGCCCTCAATGGTTCATTGATACAACTAGCCGTGGGTTCACATCTCCATGTGATTCGGACTAAACATGTCCTTATATGAGCATACCCCAATTGCTCCATTCTTATTTATCAACACCTTGATAACAAGAACGTCATAACCCAAGTCTGATTGTACCCAATCAATCATGTTAAACGCCTAGCAGCATCGCTTACATGATTCCCTAGGTATCAAATGATAGTGCTTGCAAGAACGATTCAATTATGGTTAGCGTACAGTACGGTCCCTTCAACTCATATATCCCGACCGATTCGACAACCATTGGTTTATCGAGAGTTGTCAATGAATCGATACTATGTGTCATGTCGTAGTTGCATCGATGGTATAATCTATGAAACCCCTCTCATAATTACCACCATACTCAGATCAGAGATTTCAACCTACTTACACATGAGAACACATAGAATATCCATACCCAAAGGTAAGCGGTGAATCCTCGACTACAATGCATCGACTCCTATATGTTTCGACAGAACACCCAACCTTGCCACCTGATGACCCCATGAGAGTCGGCAAACAAGTCAAAGTGTAATTAAAGCACATAAAGTCTCAATGTTGTCCCGGGTCATAAGGACTAATGGTGTACAACCATAAACTATGACTTTTCCACTCGATAAGTGAGAACCACTTGGAAAGTCCTTTAAGGAGGGTTATTCAGTGCACTCTACCAGGAGCACCTATCTGCATGCTCGGACATCACAATGTCCCCTACCAATGAAACATGGTACTCACATCGCAGATACTAGTCTCGAACTCGAGCGACCTATATCCTTCTTAGCGGCGGCTGAATCGACTAGGAACTGTTTGAAATATACAGTATTCGAAATATGATTTTCATGATACTCATCATATGAGCATCTCATATTCTTTCTACTATTTGTATATTCAAAGGATTTATCTATGCAACTAGCATGGGTATACAGATAAAGATTTGCCAAAACAATAATTTCAAATATTATTAAAATAAAGATTGCTTATACATAGAGTTTCATTGTGAACAATCGGCCTACACTTGGCTCGACGGGCACCTACTCTAACAATCTCCCACTTGCACTAGAGCCAACTACCCATATGCTTCAAACCCATTGATTCGCGATGCATCTCGAATAATGGTCCAGGTAAAGACTTAGCTAGTGGATTAGCAACATTATCTGCGAAGCCGACTATGTCAAAAGACACTTCTTCCTCTTTCCACAATCTCTCCGAGGATGTGGTACTTTCTCAATACATGCTTGGACTTCTGATGAGACCTGGGCTCCTTTGCTTGAGCTATAGCTCCCGTGTTGTCACACAACACCAAGACAGGAGCAACTCCATTAGGAATGACGTCCAACTCTTAGACGAAATTCCTTATCCAAACAGCCTCCCTTGCTGCATCTGATGCAGCAATGTATTCGGCCTCTGTGCTGGAATCCGCAGTATTGTCTTGCTTGGAACTCTTCCAAGAGACAGCAGCACCATTGAGCATGAATACAAATCCAGAGGTTGACTTTGAGTCATCGATATCGCTTTGGAAGCTAGAGTCGGTATAACCTTCCAATTTCAGTTCTCCACCCCATAAACCAAGAACATTTTATTGGTCCTTCTCAACTACTTGAGGATGTCTTTCACAGCTTTCCAGTGTGGAAGACCAGGGTTCGATTGATATCTACTCGCTACACTTAGTGCGAAAGCCACGTCAGGACGTGTAGATATCATCCCATACATGATGCTACCAATCGTAGACTCATAATGAATGCTTGTCATCGTCGCTATCTCTGCATCAGTCTTGGGAGACATAGACTTGGATAGGGACACACCATGACATATTGGTAGATGTCCTCTCTTGGACTCATCCATCGAGAACCGCTTCACGATGGTATCAATGTATGTGGACTGGGTGAGACCAAGCAATCTTCTTGATCTATCTCTATAGATCTGTATTCCCAATACAAAAGATACTTCACCCAAGTCCTGTATCGAGAAATCACTTGCTAACCATATTTTAGTTGATTGCAACATTCCTACATCATTCCCAATGATTAGAATGTCATCAACATAAAACACCAGGAATGTCACAACACTCCCACTGACCTTCTTATACACACAGGGTTCCTCAGGATTCTTATCAAAACCAAACTCTTTGATTATACTGTAATAGCCCAACCTTTTATCATGTTAACCCTTGTGGTTTATTATTGTTATGATCATGTTTTATGCTTTACTGGTTGAGATTATGTTGAATGGTTATTGTTCATGGATATCTTTATTGAAACGGTTATTGTTTTGACATTATGTTCATAGTTGGTGATAGTTATGGAAATGAATGGGTAGAATAGAAAGTTGATCTTGAGCCAAATAGAAAATGGAAGTGCATAAAGGGTATGACAAATGTGGCGGTAGTTGTGGTTTTTAGTATAATGTTTTGTATATTGATCCAATTGATATGAGGCCACCTCCATTAAAAGATAAGATATAAGGCTATAACTTTCTTATTTTGAGTTTTGTTCAAATCCTTAGGGAAGACGAGCCAAAAGCGGCCCGAAGTGTGTCGTGTGTTTCGTTGTTCCTGCACTGACACATGTTGCTAGAATGGGCATACCTCTTTGCTCAGACCTCCGAATGACCTGAAATTTGGAGGGGTTAAAGAAAACACATAGGGCTACAACTTTCATGTTTACCACTTTGGCTAATTCGGAAGAAAAATTGCAGTTTTGGCTCCTGGCAGTGGGTACACGGACCCCTACACGGGGTCCGGGTCTTGCCACGAAAAATAAGTGATTTACAGTTTGTACACGGACCTATACACGGAGGGGGGCACGGGGTCCGTGTCTATGGCAGAAAACACGTTTTTGATGGATTTTGGGGCTTTTTAATGTGATTCTAGGGATTTCTCTTCATTCATTCCCTTCTCTCTATCGCTCAAGCTTTCTCCCTCCCTTCAAAGATTTTCTTTCCTCCAAATTATACTTCAAGTTAAGGAAGCCTAATAGAATTCTTAGCTTATTCTACCTCAACTTCAAGCTACAAGGTAAGGGTTTGATTATTTCTTGGGATTGGAAGAGTTTGAATGGATGAAGGGTGAAGTTGAAGTTAATGATTCATTGGATTAGTGGTGTTAATTGTTGATTATCATTGTGTTGATGCTTGTAGGAATTCAATCAAGGTCTCATAGCCATCATTTACTTGTTGGTTGTAAGTGAAAGCTTTTCCTTTGTGCTCACATGATTGATATATGTATCAAGCCATATTATTGTTCATTAGCTCCTTCCATTGGCATATAATTGATATGTATATTGTTATATATACTTATTGTTCAAAGATTACCATTGAATTCATTGATTAAGGAGCTAATATACTATTGTGCCTACCAAGTGTTTGATATATTGCCTCAATGAAATTTCCTATAATTAAAGCCAAGGAATGATAGTAATTCATGCATGTCATTGGCCAATCACATGATTATGAAGTATCTCTCACAGTTTTGATATTTATATCAAAGAGATACTTGCCACAGGTCACAGGTCATAGAACTGTCATTTCCTTCCTTTAATTCATGTTATGATACCTTTTACATTGATTTGAGATTTATGATTCATTCTTTATCGCCATTGCCATAGCCATGTTCTAAGCCAATGTTATGTATATGTAATTGCTATGTACAGCTTCTTACTTACTGAGTTTATTCTCATTCCAGTTAATATCATGTGATGCAGGTGATAAAAAGGACTGAAATGGATTGTCCGAGGAAGGAGAAGTCATATAGAAAGCAGTGGGGGAAAACTTTTTATCATGTCATTTTTTTTTGGGTGGAATGAACATGTGATGTTTTTAAGTATTTTGTAGTTTGTTATATGAATAATGGAATATGTTGACTTATGGTTAGGTGTTGGATGTTATTTTGCGAACGAACATGTATATTAGTATGGATAATGTTTATGATGTAAATGATATATTGTACTCTCCCTCGTAAATGCTAAGGCTTCCGCATATGTTAATTAGTTAATTTAATTGCCATGGGAGTGGGTTGTTTCAATTGGTATCAGAGCGAAATTTCTTGGACCGTATATGACTTCTTCTACCTAGGACAATCCGGTATGTTTTCGATCCTGCATCTATTGATTTTAACATTGAGAGTTGATCATATTCCATTTTTATTGATGTATTTTCTTCATATCTATGTTAAAGTGAGCTTACATGTAGGAAATGCCTCCTAAACGAAAGGTTACTGAAGGGGATGATAGGACCCCTACTACTGATAGGACTACCAACGTTGTAGATGAATTCAGCAAATTAATACAAGAACAGGCGAAGGTTCACGGTGAGCAAATTCAACAGTTGTTGAGAATGCACACCTCGACTCAGGTTCGTGGTCGTGGTAGAGTTCTAGGCACAACAGAAGGTTCTGAAGATGGTGCCTGTGATCGTTTTAGAAGAATGAACCCTCCTGATTTTGTTGGTGGTTCTGATCCATTGGTGGCTCTAGAATGGATCAAGTCTTTGGAAGCCATCTTCGATTATTTGAAGTTCAATGATCACGACAAGGTTAGTTGTGCAGTTTTTATGTTGGTCAAAGCAGCACGTATTTGGTGGGAAGCCACCAAGGTTACAGTGAATGTTCGTGAATTGAAATGGGATGCATTCAAAGAGCTTTTCTACACCAAATATTTTTCTCGAGAAGTTAAAGCGAAGAAGATGAAAGAATTTCTCGAGTTGCGACAAGCTGCCATGACTGTCAATGAGTATACTCTTAAATTTGAAGAAGGTTGTGTCTTTGTGCCTTTCATCGCCGAGAATGATAAAGATAAAGGAGAGCACTTTATTCGCGGCTTGAGACCCGAGATTCGACGAGATGTTCACATGGCTAAAGTGGTTTCTTATCAAGATATTGTTGAAAGGGCACTGCTAGCTGAACTTGATGAGCAAGAGATTGAAAAGAAAAGGCAGTTGAGAAGACAAACCTTTCAAGCCAGGAGTCAAGGTGCAAGTCCTTCTAGTCGAGGCGGCTTCAAAGGAAAGGGCAAAATGGAGCAACGCAATAAACCTTCTGTGCCTTCTTCAGATGTGGAGAGATCGTTATGCCCTAAGTGTGGCAAGCCACACAAAGGTGAGTGCCTGGTTGGAAGTGGCCGATGTTACAGGTGCAAAGAAATGGGGCATACCGCAAAAAAATGTCCTCTCTCCTCTGATAAAGGAAAAGTTCAAGGAAGAATCTTTACGATGACAAAAGAAGGAGCCAATCCTGATTCTTCAGTCATATCAGGTAATATTCTAATATCTGGAAAGGAAGCACTTACATTGATTGATACCGGTGCAACACATTCCTTTATGTCTGAAGTATTTATGCACTCCTTATCTCGCGAGCCTACTATCATGCCTTTACAATTCAATATTATGTTGCCTTCTGGTGATGAGATTTGTCCTGCAAATATTCTTAAGGCATGTCCGGTACAGATAGCTTCGAGATTGTTGTATGCTGATTTTTTTGTAATTCCGATGGTTGCTTTCGATGTTATCTTGGGTATGGATTGGTTATACACTTATCGTGCCGTGATTGACTGTGTGGAAAAGACTGTGAGGTTTTTAACTGATAATCATGAGAGTGATGAATTTGTTGGTTTAGGTTCATCACTAAGTGTTCCCATTATTTCTTGTCTTCAAGCTACTAAATTATTGAATAAGGGTTGTACTGGTTTTCTGGCCTTAGTATCAGATGTGAATAGGGACAGTGATGTGAAAATTCAGAATATTGATGTGGTTCAGGAATATCCTGACGTATTTGCTGATGATGTGCCTGGCTTACCTCCTGATCGAGAGGTAGAGTTTGTTAATGAATTGAGTCCAGGTACAGCCCCAATTTCTAAAGCTCCGTACAGAATGGCTCCAACTGAAATGAAAGAATTGAAGAATCAATTGCAGGAGCTATTAGATAAAGGGTTTATCCGTCCTAGTTCCTCGCCATGGGGAGCTCCGGTTTTGTTCGTGAAAAAGAAGGATGGATCATTGAGGTTATGCATTGATTATCGTGAACTCAACAAGGTAACTATTAAAAATAAATATCCTTTACCTCGAATCGATGATCTTTTTGATCAATTGCAAGGGGCCACTGTATTTTCAAAAATCGATCTTCGATCCGGATATCATCAATTGAAAGTGAGAACGGAGGACATACCGAAGACTGCTTTAAGAACGAGGTATGGCCATTATGAATTTTTGGTGATGTCGTTCGGGCTAACTAATGCTCCTTCAGTGTTTATGGATTTGATGAATCGTGTCTTTAAGCCGTATTTGGATACTTTTGTCATTGTTTTTATTGATGACATTCTGATCTACTCGAAGACACGAGAACTTCATAGGGAGCATTTGAGGATCGTATTACAGACATTAAGAGAGAAGCAATTATATGCGAAGTTAAAGAAATGTGAGTTTTGGTTAGAGCAAGTGGCGTTTTTGGGCCATATGGTGTCAAAAGAAGGAATAGTAGTCGATCCATCCAAGATTGAATCTATTAAGCAATGGTCCATTCCAAAGACAGTTTCAGAGGTACGAAGTTTTCTTGGTTTGGCAGGGTATTACAGACGATTCATAGCAGACTTCTCGAAAATAGCATTGCCATTAACAAGCTTGACAAGAAAGGCTATCAAATTTGAATGGACCATTGAATGCCAACAAGCATTCCAAACCTTGAAAGATAAGTTAACTTCTGCCCCTGTATTAGTACTTCCTTGTGGTACTGAGGATTTTGTTGTATATACAGATGCCTCAAAGCAGGGTTTAGGTGCTGTGTTGATGCAACGTGGGAAAGTGATTGCTTATGCTTCTCGTCAGCTAAAAGAATACGAGAAGAATTATCCCACGCATGATTTGGAGTTGGCAGCTGTAGTATTCGCCTTGAAGATATGGCGGCATTATTTATATGGTGAGAAGTGTGAAATTTTTACAGGTCATAAAAGTTTGAGTTATCTGTTTTCGCAGAAAGAATTGAATATGAGGCAGCGGAGGTGGTTGGAACTGGTAAAAGACTATGATTGCACCATTAGCTATCATCCTGGAAAAGCTAATGTCGTTGCAGATGCTTTAAGCCGTAAATCCAGTTATCTATTGGGTTCCATGATTCAGAAACCGTTATTACTCGATTTGCAAAGGAACGAAATAACTCTGGTATCTCTAGGTACAGTAGATCAGTTATCTGCACTAGTTCTTCGCTCTACTTTGATTGATCGTATTCTAAAGGAGCAACAATTGGATATTCAGTTATTAGAGTTGAAGAATAAAAATGATTTAACAGGAGTTTCTGAATTCGGTTTGAATCATGATGGTTTTTTGACCTTCGAGGTAGAATTTGTGTTCCTAGGGGTGATGACATTCGGAAAGATATACTTATTGAAGCTCATACAGCGCCTTATTCAGTTCATCCTGGCAGTACCAAAATGTATCAAGATCTTCGACGTCTTTATTGGTGGCCAGGTATGAAGAAAGATATCATGATATTTATTTCTGAATGTCTAACCTGTCAGCAGGTTAAGATTGAACATCAAAGACCTGCTGGAACTTTGCAATCTCTCCCAATACCTCAGTGTAAATGGGAGCATATCACTATGGACTTCGTAACAGGACTTCCAAGAACACCAAAGGGTTACAACTCCATCTGGGTAATTGTTGATAGGTTAACCAAGTCGGCTCATTTTCTGCCGGTCAAAACGACGTTTACAATGAACCAGTATGCTGAAGTCTATGTGGCTGAGATTGTAAGACTTCATGGAATCTCTATATCAATTGTATCTGATCGTGACCCGAGGTTTACTTCTGAATTCTGGAAAAGTTTGCATAGAGCCTTGGGCACAAAGTTGGCTTTTAGCACTGCATATCATCCTCAAAGTGATGGGCAGTCAGAGAGGGTGATTCAAATTCTTGAAGATATGTTACGAGCCTGTACGATTGATTTCACGGGAAGTTGGGATTCTAAGTTACCTTTGGTGGAATTCACGTATAATAACAGCTACCAGTCTTCAATCGGCATGGCACCCTACGAGGCTTTATATGGAAGAAAGTGTCGATCTCCATTGTACTGGGAAGAGGTAGGTGAAAGGAAGATGTTGGGCCCAGAATTGGTTCAACAAACAGCAGATGTGGTGGCATTGATCCAAGAAAGAATGAAGACCGCTCAGTCTAGACAAAAAAGTTATGCTGATGTACGACGACGGCCATTGGCATTCGAGGTTGGTGATCATGTGTTTATTAAAATAGCTCCTCTCAAGGGAGTTATGCGATTTGGCAAGAAAGGCAAACTAAGTCCTCGATACATTGGGCCGTTTGAAATTCTCGACAAGATTGGAGACCGAGCCTATCGTCTTGCATTGCCACCAGACTTGGATCGAATGCACAATGTCTTTCATGTGTCTATGCTACGCAAATATCATCCCAATCCATCTCATGTTCTTCGACATGAATCATTAGATCTTTTGCCTAATTTAAGCTACGAAGAAGTGCCGGTTCAAATACTTGATCGTAAGGTTAAGGTGTCAAGAAACAAAAATATTGGTATTGTCAAAGTCCTTTGGAGAAATCAAGTGATTGAGGAGGCGACTTGGGAACCGGAAGAAGAAATGAAACATCGCTATCCCAATTTATTCAAAGGTAAGTAAATTTCGGGGACGAAATTTTTATAAGGAGGGGAGATTGTAATAGCCCAACCTTTTATCTTGTTAACCCTTGTGGTTTATTATTGTTATGATCATGTTTTAAGCTTTACTGGTTGAGATTATGTTGAATGGTTATTGTTCATGGATATCTTTATTGAAACGGTTATTGTTTTGACATTATGTTCATAGTTGGTGATAGTTATGGAAATGAATGGGTAGAATAGAAAGTTGATCTTGAGCCAAATAGAAAATGGAAGTGCATAAAGGGTATGACAAATGTGGCGGTAGTTGTGGTTTTTAGTATAATGTTTTGTATATTGATCCAATTGATATGAGGCCACCTCCATTAGAAAGATAAGATATAAGACTATAACTTTCTTATTTTGAGTTTTGTTCAAATCCTTAGGGAAGACGAGCCAAAAGCGGCCCGAAGTGTGTCGTGTGTTTCGTTGTTCCTGCACTGACACATGTTGGTAGAATGGGCATACCTCTTTGCTCAGACCTCCGAATGACCTGAAATTTGGAGGGGTTAAAGAAAACACATAGGGCTACAACTTTAATGTTTACCAATTTGGCTAATTCGGAAGAAAAATTGCAGTTTTGGCCCCTGGCAGTGGGTACACGGACCCCTACACGGACCCCTACACGAGGTCGGGTCTTGCCACGAAAAATAAGTGATTTACAGTTTGTACACGGACCTATACACGGATGGGGGCACGGGGTCCGTGTCTATGGAAGAAAACACGTTTTTGATGGATTTTGGGGCTTTTTAATGTGATTCTAGGGATTTCTCTTCATGCATTCCCTTCTCTGTATCGCTCAAGCTTTCTCCCTCCCTTCAAAGATTTCTTTCCTCCAAATTATACTTCAAGTTAAGGAAGCCTAATAGAATTCTTAGCTTATTCTACCTCAACTTCAAGCTACAAGGTAAGGGTTTGATTATTTCTTGGGATTGGAAGAGTTTGAATGGATGAAGGGTGAAGTTGAGGTTTATGATTCATTGGATTAGTGGTGTTAATTGTTGATTATCATTGTGTTGATGCTTGTAGGAATTCAATCAAGGTCTCATAGCCATCATTTACTTGTTGGTTGTAAGTGAAAGCTTTTCCTTTGTGCTCACATGATTGATATATGTATCAAGCCATATTATTGTTCATTAGCTCCTTCCATTGGCATATAATTGATATGTATATTGTTATATATACTTATTGTTCAAAGATTACCATTGAATTCATTGATTAAGGAGCTAATATACTATTGTTCCTACCAAGTGTTTGATATATTGCCTCAATGAAATTTCCTATAATTAAAGCCAAGGAATGATAGTAATTCATGCATGTCATTGGCCAATCACATGATTATGAAGTATCTCTCACAGTTTTGATATTTATATCAAAGAGATACTTGCCACAGGTCACAGGTCATAGAACTGTCATTTCCTTCCTTTAATTCATGTTATGATACCTTTTACATTGATTTGAGATTTATGATTCATTCTTTATCGCCATTGCCATAGCCATGTTCTAAGCCAATGTTATGTATATGTAATTGCTATGTACAGCTTCTTACTTACTGAGTTTATTCTCATTCCAGTTAATATCATGTGATGCAGGTGATAAAAAGGACTGAAATGGATTGTCCGAGGAAGGAGAAGTCATATAGAAAGCAATGGGGGAAAACTTTTTATCATGTCATTTTTTTTTGGGTGGAATGAACATGTGATGTTTTTAAGTATTTTGTAGTTTGTTATATGAATAATGGAATATGTTGACTTATGGTTAGGTGTTGGATGTTATTTTGCGAACGAACATGTATATTAGTATGGATAATGTTTATGATGTAAATGATATATTGTACTCTCCCTCGTAAATGCTAAGGCTTCCGCATATGTTAATTAGTTAATTTAATTGCCATGGGAGTGGGTTGTTTCATATACTTTGCATACAATATGCTCACTTCTAATAGATGTAAACCCTCCAGGTTTGAGACCTGTAAATCTCTTCCTTCATATCCCCATTAAGAAAGGCTGTCTTGACATCCATCTGCCATATCTCATAGTCATACCATGCAGCTATGGCTAGCAATATCCTTATAGACTTGAACATTGCAACTGGTGAAAAGGTTTCCTCAAAGTCAACTCCTTGTCTTTGAGTATATCCTTTTGCCACCAATCGCGCCTTGAAGGTCAATACCTTCCCATCCGCCCCAAGTTTCCTCTTGTAAATCCATTTACACCCTATTGGAACAATTCCCTCAGGTGGATCCACGAGATTCCACACTTGGTTCGAATGCATGGAATTCATCTCAGATTCCATCGCTTCAAGCCACTTGTATGAATCGGCATCAGATAATGCTTCCTTGAAGGTCCTTGGATCACATCTATGGTTAGGCTCATCATGGCCCTCTTCAAGAAGCAGACCATTCCTCATAGGTGGTCTCGAGACTCTCTCGGATCTTCTAGGAGCTTGTATCTCCTCTCTGGCTCTTCGGGTATGGGTTCTATAATTTGGTTGTCTCTCGAACCTATTCGAGTTCTATCATCTCCCCTTTTCTATCCAATAGAAAATGCCTTTTCCATAAAGGTTGCATTCCTAGAAACAAACACCTTTGTTTCTTGGGGATGATAGAAATAATATCCAACAAAATTCTTTGGATATCCCACAAAGAAACATAAAATGGATCGACTATCCAATTTATCTCCCACTACCTGCTTCACATAAGCAGGGCACCCCCATATTCTAAGATAAGAATATTTGGGTGGCTTACCCATCCATATCTCATATGGTGTCTGCCTTTAAATGGACATTTAGTGGAATAACTTTCAATTTTAAGTTATAGAGATCGTTTTCAAGTTCACCAGTACCAATCAAACATTCATTCTTGTAAATATTGCAAACACCTTTGCAAAATAAACAAGAATATCCATCTTTATCAACATAGAAATGGAAACAATGTTTTTCACCAAATCCGATACTAACAAAACATCTCTTAAAATTAACTTAAAATCATTGTTCATAAGCAAGTAAACATCTCCTATGGCCTTGGAAGCAACTCTTGCTCCATTGCCCATCCTCAAGAAGGTCTCACCTTCCCTAAGCCTCCTACTTCTTCCCATCACCTGTAACTCATTACAGAGATGTGAGCCACAACCAGTATCCAATACCCAAGAAGTAAAGTTAATTGAAATGTTTACTTCAATGTAGAACATACCGTTTCCAGAACTCTTCTGGGCAAGATATTCCCTGCAGTAACGCCTCCAATGTCCAGGCTTCTTGCAGTGATGACATACATCATCAGTCTTGTCCGCCTTAACTGGTCTGACTGCCTCAACGGGATTCGGAGATTGCCTCATCAAGGGCACGTTCTTCTTGGGACGTTGGAAAGAACGCTTCTTTCCCTTCGCAGTGTGGATCAATCTTCGTACCAGATGAAGAACCCACATAAAGAACCAACTTCTCTTTCTTGATAGTTGATTCAAACGTAACAAGCATATTCACCAACTCCTCAAGGGTCGGCTCCATCTTGTTCATGTTGAAGTTCACCACAAAAGGATCAAATGAGCTAGGCAATGATAACAGTAACACGTCGGTGGCCAACTCCGAAGGCAAGATCAGATCCATGCCAACGAGCTTGTCCACGAGCCCAATCAACTTCAGGACATGCTCATGGACCGAGGCCCCATCTCGCATGCGCAAAGTGATCAGCTCCTTGACGGTAGCATGCCTAAGAGGCCGTGTTTGCTCACCAAAGAGCTCCTTGAGATGCAAATGAATGTCAGCAGCACTCTTAGCATCCTCAAAACGCCTCTGCGGCTCATCATTCATAGAAGTCAACATATAACACCTGGTTATCAAGTCATGGTCACACCATTCCTTGTAAGCCTGCAATTCCTCAGGAGTGCAGTCATTCGGAGCCTCAACAGGGGGCGACTCAGTCAGTGTATATGCTACCCTTTCCGAATTCAAGACGATTTTCATGTTTATTAGCCAAGTGAGGTAATTAGGTCCAGTTAATATGTGTTTGTCGAGTATTACGGATATCGAATTGTGAATCGAAGACATTGTCAATTTGTACTGAAAAGTAAAAACAGATAAATGTTGATGACTATTTTAAAATATTTAGTAAGAGATGAGGTTTGGACTTTTACTTCATAAATATTTGCTCCCACTGTTTTGACATCTTTCACTACCCTCTAGTGAAAACGGGAAACTCCTTTCCTCAGTAGGTACGTAAGGTCCAATTAGCGAATTATGATCCCGAATAATATCAGCCAATCACAATTCCTAAAAGGTAGTTTCCAATTGCATCACAATGCAACCCTCTATGTAAACTTTTGTCTCACGTTTGATTAGGACCCAATAATATGACGTCGTTCATCTTCACGTGTCAAGACTTACCCATCGATGTTGGACCTTAATGGACGGTCGCCATGAGTTCCCCCAATAATATGAGCCGAAATCATGGGAGTTCCACGTAGTTCACATCACCATATCAATGGATGTCACAGCTTTCCGGCACCCAAAGCTCCCCCAATAATATGAGCCGAGCCCCGAGTACGGGTAGTGTTCATCATGCACCCATTGTCGATGGAAGACATGGAAATTATAAACAAATTTATAATTCCCCTTTTCGGGCTTGATATTAATTTTTAATCTTATTCAAAATGAGGGTTTTTAATTTTGAAAGGTCTCATCATTAATTTTATTTAAAAGCTCGCCATGTTTGATCGTATGTTTTCCGGATTCATGCAACTTTGTTATTATCATAATAATAACGCACATACTCATTATTTATAACATATCATGCATATATTATAAACAGAAAACAAAACAAGGATGATCAATCGCCCCAATACTAATGGACCGTGTGAGCTAAACACGGGCCTAGGTCCAATCCTAGGGAAATGCAAGGGATGTAAATGCAACTATTACATTAGCTTCCAATATTTACATGTCTTCGATCTTCATAATCATCATGGACACCATCTTCCAATCTTGATCATCCACTATACTAATATTTACAAATAAATATCCATGGCAAATAGGGATACATCTCATGGGGGTGGGAACGTGACATAAACAAAGCCAATTTTAAATTTGATAATTATTACAATCATTCAACACAAAATATCCTAGCATACACCTAGCAAATTGGGCTTGGAATTTTGATCATCCTTCATGCATAATATCACATATCATACACCATCAATTAATTATCACAATAATTAATTGATCCAATATTATACATCTTGATCCAATCACTAACCGTCACGATTATAAACTAAATTAACAAAGTATACAAACACATTTGTTTACTTTCCAATTAATTTATTTATAACCGAATTTCTTATAAATCACAATTCACTATAAATAATTAAAGTCCAACTTCAATTATTTATTTTATGAGAAAAATTTGCAACTTTTGTAATTTTAAACTTAAGGACCCAAAAACTTATTTTTCACAAAAAAACATTTTGGCCCATTTAAAATTCACAAAAATGTTAGCCATCTAATGGCCCAACAACTCAAGGCCCATGACACTTTGATAATCCAAAACACTTTTGGAAAACCCTAGTCGTCATCGCCGTCGCCGGAGCTCCGTCGCGGGATTCCGGCCAACAACAAAATTTTTTTTTATTCAAAATACATGGGGCTGTTCGAGCAGCCCCTTGGGCTGCCCTAGCTGGCCATTTCGGGCAGCCCCTCGGGCAGCTTGGGCTGCCCGAAATGGGCAGCAACAAGCTGCCGAAATATGCCCCAAGGTAACCTTGATTTTGTTGCAAAATTTTGTTCTCATGCGATTAGAAATCGATCTCAACATAATATCTTGTAAATGCTACACAAAATCGTAACCATAGCTCTGATACCACTTGAAAGGGGATCGGTTACGGTGACCGGAAGCGCAACGGAAGTTTAAAATTTTGATTTTTCATACCAAATTTCGGCCACCCCTTATAATGTGTAGCAAATACAATAAAACACAAAAATGACATTCATAGTGTGTTTAGAATTTTACCTATCAATCACAAGGATTGATGTATGGCTCCAACTAAGGTGTAAAAATCTTAGCTCTTCAATGGTAGAAACTATCTTCAAGCTTCCTTGAGCACTCCTTGCTCAACTATTAAGCCCACCAGCAACTAGGTAGATCCCCTCTTAATTTGCACTAGAAAACTAAGAGGATTTTTCAATGAGAAGTATTTTCTTTCCTCAACACAGAAGAAAAATGGAGAAAAACTTGGAGAGAAATTGGATGAAAGTTTCGGTCATGCTTGTGTTGGAATGGGGAAGGGAGACTTGTCTTGGTCTTGCAAAAAGCAAAAGGCAAAAGTAGCCTGCCAAGCCTTGATATTTGAAAAAGTTGTCTCCACCTCTTCACCTCCCATGCATGCATATATTATATGGTTTTTAACAAATTAAAAACCCATGGACTTAATTTAATTATCTCAAACATTTTTGAGATTAATTAAACATTTACTTGAATTTACTCTAGTCCACTAGTTAAATAATTTATTTAAATTGAGCTCTACAAGACTCAATATAATTTAATTAAATCAACACTTGAATTAATTTAATTATTTGGACTCTACTAGGTCCACTAGTGTTTAATTAATTCAACACTTGAATTAATTTAATTTAGTCGATAATAATGTTTATGAAAATCACAATTTTCAAATACATTATTCACTTGGACAACTTTTAATTTAGGAACACTTCCATAAATTAAAATTTACATTTCTCTCATAGAAGTCATGCTTCAATTTTTCTTTACGCTTATAAACTTATTTATAAGCCGTTCAACACATTGAACTATTTTCTCCTTTATAGAATTCATACTTCTAATTTTTCTTTACGCTTATAAACTCCTTTATAAGCCGTTCAACACATTGAACTATTTCTCTTCTCAACGGGTTCTAGAAAGCTAGTACTTGTGTGACCCTCAATTGTTCATTGATACAACTAGCCGTGGGTTCACATCTCCATGTGATTCGGACTAAACATATCCTTATATGAGCATACCCCAATTGCTCCATTCTTACTTATCAACACCTTGATAACAAGAACGTCAGAACTCAAGTCTTATAGTACCCAACCAATCATGTTAAACGCCTAGCAGCATCGCTTACATGATTCCCTAGGTATCAAATGATAGTGCCTGCAAGAACCATTCAATTATGGTTAGCGTACAGTACGGTTGTGGGGACCCAGACGCTGATCTTCTTCTTAATCATCTTTGGGATTTAATTATCAATTAAGATAAAACAGGGTCTAAAAATTTTTCTTTTTAAAATACAATTGCGGAAGGTAATGGCATCTAATTAATATACATATCTGTATAAAACTACAATTCATTAGAAAAGTACAATACTGTACAACCTAAGTCTAAGGTTTAATTACTAAATTCAAGTAATTAACCAAGTCTGCTACAAGTCCGGAATCACCACGCTAACTCGTCTTCTCTCATCGTCATCTCAACCCTGATCCAGCCCCACCTGTTGTCATGCACACATACAAAACAAGACAACAGCCGGATAACTCCGGTGAGAATAAATCCCAGTATAAAACATGGTAAGCATGTATATAAACAATCTAAATCATAAAACATGCTGTCATGAATATATTCAAAGGAATAGATTTCATAGTCTATGAAATCTACTCATAATAGGCATGCAATTCAAATCAGATAAACATGCAATTTAATCAAATCATATAAACATGCTATCAGGACTGAAAGCAATAAACCTGGGTTTCATAGTCTATGAAACCACATCTATAAACACATGCAGTTCTAGTCAAATCATGTCTAGACTCGACTCAACTATAACTCTAGGGATCCCGTGATGAATAAGACGTCAATGGCTGTTACCTACTCAACCGATCGTGGTAACTGTACGTCTTATTCCTAGACTTCGGCCATGGCTGTATCGTGGTGCTACAATAGGACAATGTCTGTGTGACACCCTGACCCGATACAATTAAAATACAGCGGAATTTAAAATTTTCTTTCAAACATGGAAGGAGTTTCAAAATACATTTTTATAAAAGTGTTTACAAAATAACAACATGATCATTCCAATGACATAGCAAAATACAAAATATCATTAGTGTGATCATGTTACAAAATGGTACAAAATAATCATCCTTCCAATCTTTGTATGCATATGACCCCCATCCACAGTCAACGTCCCGGTCCGTCGCTCTTATCTGCATCACATGAAAAATAACTGAAATGAGAATAAATCTCAGCAAGTGGAACTCTTACATAGCAATGATACATAGTATACACTGTAAAACATGGCTTTTAAATCATAAATACCATCGACTCTGAAACATGAATAACGTAGCAATAACTGTAGCAATAGCAATGGCAATAGATAGCAATACGATGGTATTCTCTTTTCTATGGTTGGATTGATATCAATAGTATCTGTAACTGTGGTTGCCAATATCCCATCGATATAAATCGATAACTGTGAGGGGATAGAAGCCTATGGTCGATGATCATCTAATTGCATGCAATGCCATGGCTATGATAAATCAATCCAATAAAACATTTGAATTCTCAATAGCATTTAAGGCCGTCGTTTCGCAATCTCATAATATCTCTTGTATTCCCTTTATAACAATGGTGAGACATACAATGCCTCCAATAGATAATCAATGAAATGAATACATAACAATGGATCAATGGAAGGGAATAACACTTTGAAACCTTTAAAACACAATACATATAATATCATGTGAGCAAAAAGGATGAAATTCCACTTACTACCAATAGAACACCTCAAATAAGCTCTTGGTACACTACCTACAACAATAATCCATAAATAACACCAATATCAACTCTAGATCCACAAGTACAAGCCAAATAATCCATTAAACAACTCAAACATCAAATCCAAAATAACCCTTAACTCAAAACCTTGTTAGAATCGCACCAAAAACTTACCTAAGCTTCCTTATACCACGGAGAACGATGATCTCAAGTCGGAAATCCAAATAACTCCAAGAATCGAAGGTAGGAAGCTAAAGAAATGGATGAAAACCCTTGCCAATGGAGAGAAAATCGGTAAAGAAGAGAAGGAATAGGATAAGGTATGGCCAACAACTCCCAAAAAGTGACTTAAAAACTCGCCCATACTTACACCGCGGGTGCGCCAACACAAGCACCGCGGGTGCGCCATGCTCTCGGCATACCAAAATAATTCTCATGCACGATCACCGCGGGTGCGGTGCTACAATTACCGCGGGTGCGGTGCACACCGCGGGTGCGGTCCTTGCACTGCCGCGGGTGCGGTTATGCCACGGCCCTCAAAATGCAAAATGATGAATAGTACACCGCGGGGGCACTCATCTAAGAGCGCGGGTGCACTCTACTCACGGCAATGAACAGTACAAACTCAACTAAAATCGATCCGAAATGCTGAACGAACAATCAACACCAACTAATACCTCAAATAAATAATAACCAATAATACTATAGCCCAAAACACAACTATAAACGACTAATCATAAACCCAATTAACACAATAAAGCTTAAACCGTACCGTACACCGGGCTCGGCTATTACAATCTCCCCTCCTTAGAGGAATTTCGTCCTCGAAATTGACGTCACGGCACGAACAACTCAGGATACCTCTCTCTCATCTCCGTCTCTGGTTCCCACGTAGCCTCCTCGGTCAAATGGTTCCTCCAAAGGACTTTAACGATGCCGATCTCTTTGTTCCTCAGAACTCTAACTGTGCGATCCAGAATCTGAATCGGAATCTCATGGTAAGTCAGATTCGGCGTCAAGTCCAATGGCTCATGGCGAAGAACATGGGAAGGATCTGCAACATACTTCCTGAGCATCGAAACGTGAAACACATTATGGACTCTGTCAAGATCGGGCGGTAGGGCTAATCTGTAGGCCCGGTCACCAACTCTGTCCAATATCTCGAATGGACCAATGAATCTAGGGCTCAACTTGCCCTTCTTGCCAAATCGCATCACACCCTTGAGAGGTGCTATCTTCAGAAAAACATGATCGCCAACCTCGAACTTCAAAGGTCTGCGACGAACATCTGCATAACTCTTCTGCCTCGACTGAGCAGTCTTCATCCTCTCTCTGATAACTGCAACAACATCGGCAGTCTGCTGGACCAACTCGGGACCCAACATCTTCCTCTCTCCAACCTCATCCCAAAACAAAGGGGATCTGCACTTCCTGCCATAAAGTGCCTCATACGGTGCCATGCCAATCGTCGCCTGGTAGCTATTGTTGTACGTGAACTCCACAAGTGGCAGCTTAGAATCCCAACTACCAGAATAGTCAATAGTACAAGCTCTGAGCATATCCTCCAGAATCTGAATGACTCTCTCTGACTGACCGTCGCTCTGAGGATGATAAGCTGTACTGAAAGCTAATCGAGAACCCAAAGCTCTGTGAAGACTCTTCCAAAACTCGGAGGTAAATCTAGGGTCACGATCAGACACAATCGACACGGGCACACCATGAAGTCTAACAATCTCGGCAATGTAGTCCTCGGCATACTGAGACATCGAATACGTCGTCTTGACTGGGAGAAAATGAGCCGACTTGGTCAATCTATCAACAATGACCCAAATGGAATTATAACCCCTCTGAACTCTGGGCAGACCAGTCACGAAATCCATGGTGATGTGCTCCCACTTCCACTGAGGAATCGGCAAAGATAGCAATGTCCCAGCAGGTCTCTGATGCTCAATCTTAACCTGCTGACAAGTAAGGCACTGAGAAATGAACAAAGCAATATCTTTCTTCATACCTGGCCACCAGTAAAGTCGACGAAGATCCTGATACATCTTCGTACTGCCTGGATGAATCGAATAAGGTGCGGTATGAGCCTCTGTCAAGACGTCTCTACGAATATCGTCGCCAGAAGGAACACAAATACGGCCTCTGAAAGTCACCAAACCATCACCATTCAGACTAAACTCTGAATTCCCTCTAGCCTCAGCTCTAGCTCTCAACTCTGTCAACTGAACATCAGTCGACTGCTCTCTACGGATCCTGTCCGTCAAAGTAGATCGAATGACCAACGCTGAAAAGCGAGCAATGGTACCTGGAATCACTAGATCAATCTCCTCTCTCTGCAAATCCATCAACAATGGTCTCTGAATCAAAGAACTCAAAGAAGCACTCGATTTGCGGCTCAAAGCATCAGCCACCACATTCGCCTTCCCTGGGTGATAGCTGATGGTCACATCATAATCCTTGACCAGCTCTAACCACCTCCTCTGCCTCATGTTGAGCTCTTTTTGCGAGAACAAATACTTCAAACTCTTGTGGTCTGTAAAGATCTCACACTTTTCGCCATACAGATAATGTCTCCAAATCTTCAGGGCGAAAACCACAGCTGCGAGCTCCAAATCATGCGTCGGATAATTCTTCTCATAATCCTTCAACTGGCGAGACGCATAGGCAATGACCTTACCTCGCTGCATCAACACTGCACCAAGGCCTCTCTTCGACGCATCGGTATAGACAACAAAGTCCTCTGAACCACTGGGCAAAGAAAGAACAGGAGCTGTCGTCAATCTGTCCTTCAACTCCTGAAATGCACTCTGGCAATCAATAGACCACTCGAACTTCACAGTCTTCCTCGTCAGATTGGACAATGGCAGGGCAATCTTAGAGAAACCTGAAATGAAACGACGATAGTAACCTGCCAAACCAAGGAAACTGCGAACCTCTGAAACAGTGGTAGGAATAGGCCAACTCTGAATCGCCTCTATCTTCAATGGATCAACAGCAATGCCATCTCTCGAAACAACATGGCCTAGAAAAGAAATCTGATCCAGCCAAAACTCACACTTCTTCAGCTTGGCAAACAACCTCTTCTCTCGCAACAACTGAAGAACAACTCTGAGATGCTCGGCATGAAGCTCTCTGGTCTTGGAATAGATCAAGATATCGTCAATGAAGACAATGACGAAGCTATCCAGATAAGGCTTGAACACACGGTTCATCAGGTCCATGAAGACTGAAGGGGCATTGGTCAACCCAAAAGACATGACAAGAAACTCATAGTGACCATACCTGGTCCGGAAAGCTGTCTTAGGGATATCAGACTCCCTAACCTTCAACTGATAGTAGCCAGACCGAAGATCAATCTTCGAGAACACAGTGGCACCATGGAGCTGATCAAACAAATCATCTATCCGAGGCAACGGATACTTGTTCTTGACAGTCACTTTGTTGAGCTCCCTGTAGTCGATACACAGCCGCAAGGAACCATCCTTCTTCTTGACAAACAGAACCGGAGCTCCCCAAGGCGAAGAACTCGGACGAATAAAGCCTTTGTCTAAAAGATCCTGCAACTGAGCCTTCAACTCCTTCATCTCGGTAGGGGCCATCCTGTACGGAGCCTTAGAGATAGGAACCGTACCTGGAGCTAAATCAATCACAAACTCAACATCCCTATCCGGCGGCAAACCCGGAACATCATCCTCAAACACATCAGCAAACTCCCTCACCACATCAATATCATCTACATTCAACTTAATCAATCTATCAACATCCACAATAGAAGCAAGAAATCCATCGCAACCTCTACACAACAATCTCTCAGCCTCAAGACAAGAAATAAAAGGAAGGACCAGCGAAGTACCTGCACTGGCGAGCGCTCCTCCCTGGCCATCATCTGCAAAAGCCACCTTCTTAGCAACACAATCGATAACTGCACGGTAAGTCGAAAGCCAATCCATGCCAAGAATAACGTCGAAAGCAACCATAGGGATAACAATCAAATCAGCGAAGACAACTCGCTCCTCAATACGAACAGGGCACGCAAAGACAATCGATGTCGGGCACAACACGTCCCCCGAAGGCAAAACAACATTAAGATGAAGGGGAAGAATAGAAGGAACTATACCCAAAGATCTCAAAAATAATTCAGACATAAAAGAATGAGTAGCACCAATATCAATCAAAGTAGTAGCTACTCTGCCTGAAATCAAAATAGTACTAAGGATCAATGAAGATTCACGATTAATACCTTCCTTCGTCATGGAAAAGATACGACCCTGCACCTTCCCTTGGCTATCTCCCCTCGGGCAATTCCTGGCAACGTGGCCTGCCGCGCCACAACGAAAACAAGTATGAGTGCCCAATCTGCACTCTCCTCGATGATGCTTACCACACTTTGGACACTGCGGCTTCTCAGGATCAAATGGAACTGGAACTGGCGGAGGTCTAGGACTCGACTCCATCTTGCCCTTGCCCTTGAAATGATCCCTGCCCCTCTGATTAGAACCCTGGCCTCTCTGAGCAATGGCCTGGTGTCTCTCTTGCCTCTCCCGGGCAATGTCCTTCTCATCCTGCTCGGCCAACAAAGCTTTGGATACAATCTCCTTGAAAGTAACAGCTTTGGACATGTTGATATCACGACGAATCTCCGCTCTAAGGCCTCGAATGAAATGAGCGCCTTTGTCTTTGTCGTTCGAAGCAATATACGGAGCAAATAGGCAACCTTCCTCAAACTTCAGAATATACTGGCCAACATCCAAGCTCCC
Organism: Primulina eburnea; assembly: GCF_022965805.1. Lineage (NCBI taxonomy): Eukaryota > Viridiplantae > Streptophyta > Magnoliopsida > Lamiales > Gesneriaceae > Primulina > Primulina eburnea. The sequence goes on along the minus strand of NC_133112.1, from coordinate 20,411,986 downwards.
CTGTCTAAGTTCCAAGAACTCCATAACCTTCCTCGCTCGAAGTGCGTCGGGGAAATACTTGTCGTAGAACAAGTCAGTGAACTCTGACCACTTCAGTGTCGCAACATCAACTCCAACTTTCGTAGCATTCCACCAAATGCGGGCAGCCTTAACCAACATGAACACTGCACAGCTAATCCTGTCTTTATCCTCGTACTGGAGATGATCGAAGATAGCTTCAAGCGCCTTGACCCACTCGACAGCAACTAGAGGATCGGTGCTACCTGCGAATTCCGGTGGATCCATTCTCTTGAAAGCAGAAAAGACGGCATCAGTGCCAACGGCCTGAGCAACTTGACCTCTCACTTGGCCTCGACCCTGTCCTGCTCCTTGCAATCGGAGCAACTGCTGAATCTGATCGCTATGCACCTTAGCCTGCTCCTTAAGCAACTTGCCGAACTCGTCGACAACTCTCGAGGAAGAACTATCCTCACCCTCTGCCGCCTTACGCTTAGGATGCATACTCTACAATTGCTCACAAGACACCAATCAATAAATATAACAATGGATAGATGCAAGAAAACATACCCGGACAGTTGAAAGTAGACGAAGTCATATGCATTGGTCAGAAGAACACCGCTCTGATACCACTAAATGTGACACCCTGACCCGATACAATTAAAATACAGCGGAATTTAAAATTTTCTTTCAAACATGGAAGGAGTTTCAAAATACATTTTTATAAAAGTGTTTACAAAATAACAACATGATCATTCCAATGACATAGCAAAATACAAAATATCATTAGTGTGATCATGTTACAAAATGGTACAAAATAATCATCCTTCCAATCTTTGTATGCATATGACCCCCATCCACAGTCAACGTCCCGGTCCGTCGCTCTTATCTGCATCACATGAAAAATAACTGAAATGAGAATAAATCTCAGCAAGTGGAACTCTTACATAGCAATGATACATAGTATACACTGTAAAACATGGCTTTTAAATCATAAATACCATCGACTCTGAAACATGAATAACGTAGCAATAACTGTAGCAATAGCAATGGCAATAGATAGCAATACGATGGTATTCTCTTTTCTATGGTTGGATTGATATCAATAGTATCTGTAACTGTGGTTGCCAATATCCCATCGATATAAATCGATAACTGTGAGGGGATAGAAGCCTATGGTCGATGATCATCTAATTGCATGCAATGCCATGGCTATGATAAATCAATCCAATAAAACATTTGAATTCTCAATAGCATTTAAGGCCGTCGTTTCGCAATCTCATAATATCTCTTGTATTCCCTTTATAACAATGGTGAGACATACAATGCCTCCAATAGATAATCAATGAAATGAATACATAACAATGGATCAATGGAAGGGAATAACACTTTGAAACCTTTAAAACACAATACATATAATATCATGTGAGCAAAAAGGATGAAATTCCACTTACTACCAATAGAACACCTCAAATAAGCTCTTGGTACACCACCTACAACAATAATCCATAAATAACACCAATATCAACTCTAGATCCACAAGTACAAGCCAAATAATCCATTAAACAACTCAAACATCAAATCCAAAATAACCCTTAACTCAAAACCTCGTTAGAATCGCACCAAAAACTTACCTAAGCTTCCTTATACCACGGAGAACGATGATCTCAAGTCGGAAATCCAAATAACTCCAAGAATCGAAGGTAGGAAGCTAAAGAAATGGATGAAAACCCTTGCCAATGGAGAGAAAATCGGTAAAGAAGAGAAGGAATAGGATAAGGTATGGCCAACAACTCCCAAAAAGTGACTTAAAAACTCGCCCATACTTACACCGCGGGTGCGCCAACACAAGCACCGCGGGTGCGCCATGCTCTCGGCATACCAAAATAATTCTCATGCACGATCACCGCGGGTGCGGTGCTACAATTACCGCGGGTGCGGTGCACACCGCGGGTGCGGTCCTTGCACTGCCGCGGGTGCGGTTATGCCACGGCCCTCAAAATGCAAAATGATGAATAGTACACCGCGGGGGCACTCATCTAAGAGCGCGGGTGCACTCTACTCACGGCAATGAACAGTACAAACTCAACTAAAATCGATCCGAAACGCTGAAACGAACAATCAACACCAACTAATACCTCAAATAAATAATAACCAATAATACTATAGCCCAAAACACAACTATAAACGACTAATCATAAACCCAATTAACACAATAAAGCTTAAACCGTACCGTACACCGGGCTCGGCTATTACAGTCTGCTCCTATGTACGATACACCGAACGTCTAGAAGTCTGACAATGACTGTCAAGACTTTCCTATCTTAAATGCAATGAATAACAATCTGTAAACAAAGCATAATCATATTCATAACTGAATATCACAATTATCTTACATGCTTGAATACAATTCTATAATCAAAGCATAATCAGGTAACAATATAAACAATAATCTAGTATGTGATTTTATTGGGAAACTCAAATTAATCTAATCTGAGTTATGCTTCCCGAATATCACATGAATTATACCTTTGTCGTCCCGATCTGACGATGACGAAGACCTGTATTCAAATCTGTCCATATTCAATCTGAAAAGACAATGTCGAATACATAGTATCAATGAATAACTCAATATACAACCTGTTCTGATCAATACTCAATTCAGTATACAATCTGATCAATATCTAAACAAGATACAATCTGAGTCATATCAATAATATCACAATCTAATCAAAATCATATCTGAATCTGATCAATCTAACTTAACTGATGTTTCGATGGCATAACAATACAATCTGAATAACCCCGTCAATCTGAACTTCACAAATATAATACTGAAACGTATAATCAATACTGATATAACTCATAATCTCAACGATAACATAAATCTGATATCGAATCTCAGTCAATATCTTTCAAAAATCATAACAATTACAGAAACGGTCTGTTCTTTAATCTGACTTCCATTCTATACTGTCTACTGTAGCAAAAACATCATATCTGATTCATACACACTTCTGAAAATATCATAAATTCAAATCTTGTCCAAACATAACAAAACTTACGTGCAGTTGTAGCCTGCGTTGCTAGAAACACGATACTGCAATCGGATTCGAAAACAGATGGACTGATTTCTCGTAACACTCAATTCTCACTCGGAAGAAGCTGAAGCTTTCCCTCGGCTCTTTATTTCTGATTCTGGTGGAGAATTGCTTGTGTATACACATAAATATATATCCACCTCGCATGCAAGGCAAGTGGCACCATGCATGTGTTGCACGTTGCGCGCATATGCGCGCACAAAGTCGCGCATATGCGCCAGTTCCTTCGAACTAGCAATTTCCTTCTCGCGCATATGCGCCAATCTTTCCGCGCATATGCACCAACCATTCTGTCCCTTCCGCGCATATGCGCCATCATCTTCGCGCATATGCGCCAATACTTCTGGCCTTGCCGCGCATGTGCGCCATCTTCTTCGCGCATATGCGCCGCTGCTTCTGCCATCTCCGCGCATGTGCGCCAATACATGCTGCGCATGTGCGCGGGACCTTTCTTGCACACATAATTTTAATTCTTTTCGCGACTCTCCCGGTCCGATCCGTTCCGTCTATAATCATCTCGGTTAATTAATAAATCATTCCGGATTAATCTCCGATTACAGTAATCATATCCAAATCATTTCAGATTACGGTAATTAAATTCTCGGGCATTACATTTCTCCCCCTCTTAGATCTGAGTTCGTCCTCGAACTCACCAATCATTAAACCAAATCTATCAGAAGAACTGTATAACAGAGTTTAAATCAAACTCAGATCTCTAATTCTAGTGTGAAATAAGAATTCTCTAAGTAAATATCATAATACTTCTCTAATTCTTTCTGCTAGAATCAATCTCGCATTACTGGCTATACAACATCCGTATATACCTATCTATAGCTTATGACATATCAGTACTATTAGCTATTATCAATCTATTTTCCTCAAATCAAGGATATCATTCCCCTACCAACTGTCATCATCCGACGTTGGCATAATAAATCTGTCAAATCTGGTCTATATTCATTCTTTTCTGCCTTCTCTGCAAAAGAATTCTGTAGTATACACTGTATAATATCTTGTCTGTAACTATCTCATTACCCATCTGGTAATCTGATAGCTATAATTATACCATAATTCATATAATGATAATATGAACTATCATCTAGTGCTAACATTCAGCACTTCAGTTTTCTGAATATCTTCCAATATCTGGATATTATACTCTGACTGTCTGTTAATCTGTGAATAATCTGCAAAATAACTTATGGTATAACCTGTTATAATTGCAAACTTGATCAAAATCACAATCTGATATGGTCTACTTCTACATTCTAGTCACTCTGACTATGTTCTGACATAATCTACTGTGGCATTCTGATCTTTCTGACCACTTGTCTGACATCAATCTGTGTCATTGGGTCATGTTTGTACGTGATCTGGTACAAACTGATAGATATAGATTGAACAATCTGTCAATCTTAATCATATCATATCATAACACAATCTGGAAAATATTGGGATACTCTCATTACGAAATTCATCGAAATATACTCCTCATGTCGAATCAGAAATCTACAAGTTCTGCCTAAATCTTCTGATCTCTATCTTTCTATCTTCATTTATTGGTAATTCAGTCATTTCAGTATAATTTCTGCCAACAATTCATCATAAATTCTGCCATAACTGATTTAATCTATCTATATCATACCTATCTGTTTGAATCTCATACATTCTCAGCCAGCAAAATGAACACTGAATCCACTACAATGCATTTCTGACACTGTCTGTAATTTCAGATTCAAACTATTCGGTATAAACAAATCAGTTAATAATAAAATTTAAAGAAAAATACCTACCTGGTATTCGGCTCTGATTATAATATCAATTCTGTTATACAACTCTGAACCCTTCTGATATCATAACACAATCAGTCTAATACAAACACAAAATCACATATCTGTTTCTCTGACCGATACTCTACTCTGATTATCGAAATACTGTTCTAACTACTCTGATCACATTTCCGAACGGCTGAAATTCTTGAATTCATTTCTGATACAAGCTGAACTGTATATACTCTCAACGGTTCATACAATTTGTATCAATACTGATTCAGAATAACAATAATCTATACTAATCTAGTAAATCTATAGGATTGTAAGTTCTAACAATACTATTGATTCTGACAAGTTAATCAGGTCTTCATACCATTCTGATCAACTGCTATATATCATCTGCAAATATAATATGCTCCCCAAAACAGTATAAGATGTCTCCAATACTGATTTAGAGCAATAACAATACTCAGCAGATATAAAGCAACAGTCGCATAGAATAATCTACCAAATCAGACAAAATACATATCTGACAATTCTGACATTTTTGAACTTTCTGGTCTTTCTGATATCGGTATCTGATCAGTCACTGATCACAATATCAACTGTCTCAAAATCAATCAGTATACTAACATCAGATATCATATATTCTGAATACAATCTGTTTCAAATAAAATACCTATCTGAACAATTTCTGTATACAAGAATCATAGTTCTCAGAATATTTAATATGATCTTTCAAATATTCTTTCAATTCATTTTGTATCATTCTGTATAGTCAATACTATTCTGTACTAAATCTACTATACAAACAATACCTGATCTCAATTCAATTTATGAAGTCTATCTGTCTGATATAAAGCAAATCTAACATCTTATCTAGGCAAACATCAGCCAACTCATACATCATTGACATATCTGTCAATGATAGGCTCAATTTCAGTAGGTCTACTGAATACATAGGGATGCAATCTGCTCCTTTCTGTATTAATCGAGTCATATACAATACAGCTATCAAAGGAATTCTAAATCTAGAATCCTTATTGTGGTATCTCCACTGATCAGTCCTCTCTGATCTGTCGCTTACCATTTCTGGAAAAACTTCTACAATATGTCTGTACTTGTTCAGCATAAACATATCAATAATCCGTTCAAATCAGAAAACACAAGTACATCATAATCTATCGCTATTTCATTCTCATCTTACTGTAGTATACAATATATACAGAAATATCTGATATCCACCTTTCCTCAACAAGCAAGGACATCAATACTACAGTACTTACAAACCCAACAGGTACAGCATATCTCCATGCAATTCAGTCTAAGATATTCTTAACAAATGCCTTAGTATATATCAATACATATGCAATAGAATAATAAAGAGTGGTACCTGTTGTGAATTCTGGATCGGTGTTTTCAGTTGAACTCTGTTCCCTACAATCTTCGGGAACGCTTCTGGGGACAGACTTTAGCAAAGTGTCCCGGCTGTCCACAAATATTGCATCTACCAGTCACTCCCTGGTATTGCTCGGTGGGGTGTCTCCCTCCGCAACTCCTGCAATACACTCCAGTATAACTTGGACCAGAAACACTAGAGCTAGATGAATCACTTCCTAGCTTCTTGAATGGCTTCTTTCGAGCTTTCAGCAAATCTTGCTTCCCACTCGTACTGCCGTGATCATATCGAAGAGGGGATTGCTTTCCCTGAAGTGGCTTCACGCACAACCTTGTCAATTGTCTAATCAGACTCGCCTCAGCTCTCTTTGCTCTACTCAGAATGTCAGCAAAATGGTAAGGTCGTTGCAGATTCATAAATGCAACTACCTCTGAATTCAACCCTCTGATGAACTGATTCACTATAGCTTCATCATTTCCAGCTAAATGAGGAGCAAAATGCAGTAGAGTAGAGAATTTAGCAATATATTGGTCAATATTCAGCTGCCCTTGGCTCAAATTCTCAAACTCTAATTTCTTGTCCTCTCGGTACGAAGCTGAGAAAAATCTTCGATAGAATTCAGTTCTGAATATTTCCCACGAAATCATTGTACCTCTCTGTGCCCACATTCTTGTACTGGTAATCCACCAACTCCTGGCGGCTTCTCGTAACTGGTAAGGCACCATTTTAACCCTCTGTTCATCTGTACAATCAAGTAAATCAAACAAGATTTCTATATCATCAAACCAGTTCTGGCAGTCTTCAGATGTCTCGGTACCATTCAAAACCGGCGGCTGTAATAACTCAAATTCTTTCATCTTTTCTTCTAACTGAATTTCTGATACATCTCTCTGTTCAGACGAAGTACTGCCCCTTTCTGAAATTCTTCGAGGCGGTATATCTGAATATCAAACAGATTAGTACACAATCTATACAATCTGTCTCAGCCCTCCTCTGATCATATACCTCTGATTCAGACTCGGTTCTGATCCAGGCTTATTAATTACATGCTGTAATCAACTCAGATAACAAGCAACATGTAATAGGAAAAACGATAAATCATGCTAGCACCCACAATGTAAGTCAATATTGAAATAAATCTCATGCTAGCACTCACATGCAAGGAAGACAATTCAATCTACCCCGCTCATTCTCTACTATCTCAGTCTAAAAGATCTATCATTTCTGACTATCTCAATCTAAAGGATCTATCACTCTGATATCTCCTCCTAAAGGATCTATGGCTCTGATACCACCTGTTGTGGGGACCCAAACGCTGATCTTCTTCTTAATCATCTTTGGGATTTAATTATCAATTAAGATAAAACAGGGTCTAAAAATTTTTCTTTTTAAAATACAATTGCGGAAGGTAATGGCATCTAATTAATATACATATCTGTATAAAACTACAATTCATTAGAAAAGTACAATACTGTACAACCTAAGTCTAAGGTTTAATTACTAAATTCAAGTAATTAACCAAGTCTGCTACAAGTCCGGAATCACCACGCTAACTCGTCTTCTCTCATCGTCATCTCAACCCTGATCCAGCCCCACCTGTTGTCATGCACACATACAAAACAAGACAACAGCCGGATAACTCCGGTGAGAATAAATCCCAGTATAAAACATGGTAAGCATGTATATAAACAATCTAAATCATAAAACATGCTGTCATGAATATATTCAAAGGAATAGATTTCATAGTCTATGAAATCTACTCATAATAGGCATGCAATTCAAATCATATAAACATGCAATTTAATCAAATCATATAAACATGCTATCAGGACTGAAAGCAATAAACCTGGGTTTCATAGTCTATGAAACCACATCTATAAACACATGCAGTTCTAGTCAAATCATGTCTAGACTCGACTCAACTATAACTCTAGGGATCCCGTGATGAATAAGACGTCAATGGTTGTTACTTACTCAACCGATCGTGGTAACTGTACGTCTTATTCCTAGACTTCGGCCATGGCTGTATCGTGGTGCTACAATAGGACAATGTCTGCTCCTATGTACGATACACCGAACGTCTAGAAGTCTGACAATGACTATCAAGACTTTCCTATCTTAAATGCAATGAATAACAATCTGTAAACAAAGCATAATCATATTCATAACTGAATATCACAATTATCTTACATGCTTGAATACAATTCTATAATCAAAGCATAATCAGGTAACAATATAAACAATAATCTAGTATGTGATTTTATTGGGAAACTCAAATTAATCTAATCTGAGTTATGCTTCCCGAATATCACATGAATTATACCTTTGTCGTCCCGATCTGACGATGACGAAGACCTGTATTCAAATCTGTCCATATTCAATCTGAAAAGACAATGTCGAATACATAGTATCAATGAATAACTCAATATACAACCTGTTCTGATCAATACTCAATTCAGTATACAATCTGATCAATATCTAAACAAGATACAATCTGAGTCATATCAGTAATAACACAATCTAATCAAAATCATATCTGAATCTGATCAATCTAACTTAACTGATGTTTCGATGGCATAACAATACAATCTGAATAACCCCGTCAATCTGAACTTCACAAATATAATACTGAAACGTATAATCAATACTGATATAACTCATAATCTCAACGATAACATAAATCTGATATCGAATCTCAGTCAATATCTTTCAAAATCATAACAATTACAGAAACGGTCTGTTCTTTAATCTGACTTCCATTCTATACTGTCTACTGTAGCAAAACATCATATCTGATTCATACTCAATTCTGAAAATATCATAAATTCAAATCTTGTCTAAACATAACAAAACTTACGTGCAGTTGTAGCCTGCGTTGCTAGAAACACGATACTACAATCGGATTCGAAAACAGATGGACTGATTTCTCGTAACACTCAATTCTCACGCGGAAGAAGCTGAAGCTTTCCCTCGGCTCTTTATTTCTGATTCTGGTGGAGAATTGCTTGTGTATACACATAAATATATATCCACCTCGCATGCAAGGCAAGTGGCACCATGCATGTGTTGCACGTTGCGCGCATATGCGCGCACAAAGTCGCGCATATGCGCCAGTTCCTTCGAACTAGCAATTTCCTTCTCGCGCATATGCGCCAATCTTTCCGCGCATATGCACCAACCATTCTGTCCCTTCCGCGCATATGCGCCATCATCTTCGCGCAGATGCGCCAATACTTCTGGCCTTGCCGTGCATGTGCGCCATCTTCTTCGCGCATATGCGCCGCTGCTTCTGCCATCTCCGCGCATGTGCGCCAATACATGATGCGCATGTGCGCTGGGACCTTTCTTGCACACATAATTTTAATTCTTTTCGCGACTCTCCCGGTCCGATCCGTTCCGTCTATAATTATCTCGGTTAATTAAATAAATCATTCCGGATTAATCTCCGATTACAGTAATCATATCCAAATCATTTCAGATTACGGTAATTAAATTCTCGGGCATTACAACGGTCCCTTCAACTCATATATCCCGACCGATTCGACAACCATTGGTTTATCGATAGTTGTCAATGAATCGATACTATGTGTCATGTCGTAGTTGCATCGATGGTGTAATCTATGAAACCTCTTTCATAATTACCACCATACTCTGATCAGAGATTTCAACCTACATACACATGAGAACACATAGGATATCCATACCCGAGGTAAGCGGTGAATCCCCGAATACAATGCATCGACTCCTATATGTTTTGACAAAACACCCAACCTTGCCACCCGACTACAATTCTAGCACATAGAGTCTCAATGTTGTCCCGGCTCATAAGGACTAATGGTGTACAACCATAAACTAGGACTTTTCCACTCGATAAGTGAGAACCACTTGGAAAGTCCTTTAAGGTGGGTTGTTCAGTGCACTCTACCAGAAGTACCTATCTGCATGCTTGGACATCACAATGTCCCCTACCAATGAAACATGGTACTCACATCGCAGATACTAGTGTCGAACTCGAGCGGCCTATATCCTTCTTAGCGGCGGCTGAATCGACTAGGAACTGTTTAGAATATACAGTATTCCAAATATGAGTTTCATGATACTCATCATATGTGTAATAGCCGAGCCTGGTGAACGGTACGGTTTAAGTTTTCGTATGTTATAAATTTATTGATTAAGTTTAAGTTTAGTTGTGATGTTAAGAGTTGTGATTATGGGCCATAGTATTGTGGGTTATTTTGTCTTGAGGTGTGGTTGATATTGTTAGTTGTTGGTAGTTGCGTCGTTCCAGCGTTTCGGTTCGATTTTAGTTGCCTTAGATTTTGTCTTTGCCGTGACCAGACCGCACCCGCGCTCAGTGTAAGGACCGCACCCGCGGTCTTAATTGTTGGATTTTGGTGTTTTTCCCGTAGCTTCACCGCACCCGCGGTGTTGTTAGTACCGCACCCGCGGTGTAGACCGCACCCGCGGTGATTGCAGGACCGCCCCCGCGGTCGTCGGGCATGGATTTTTGGTTAGGAGGCCGTGAGCGCAGCGCACCCGCGGTGCATGGTTTACTGCACCCGCGGTCGTGTACAGTAGAGGTATGGTCGAGATTTTAAGTGCTTTTTGGGTGAGTTGACTTCACTTTTCCCCATTCTTTCCTCTCCATTTTCGAATTCTCTCTTGGAGACAAGGGTTTTCCCTCATTTCTTTCACTTCCCATCTTTGATTCAAGCTTCTAGTTGGATTTTCGAGTTGAGATCGAGGTTCTTGGTTGCTCTTAGAAGCTAAGGTAAGCTTTTGGTTGTATTATTTCTTGGTTTTGGAGGAGAGATGTTATGGGTTTGTTGTATTTGTTGGATTTATGGATTAATTGGCATGGGTTCTTGATTATTGAGTTGATGATGGTGTTATTTATAGAATATTGTTGTAGGTGGTGTACCAAGGAGTTAGATTCAAGGTTTCTAGTGGTTGTAAGTGGAATTTCATCCCTTGTGCTCACATGATGTATATGTATTGTATTTCAAAGATTTTAATGTGTTATTCCCTTCATTGGCTTCATAATTATGTATTGATTCACTTGTATATATATTGGAGGCATTGTATGTTTCAATTGTATTGAAAAGGGAATACAAAGAGCATAGTTTCCAAAGTGTTTGATAAATGTCAAAGAGAGATAATTCAAATGTTTTATGGATGGATAGATACATAGTCAGAGATTGCATGCAATTAGTTGATCAACGACCATAGGCTTATATCCCTCAGAGTTTTCGATTTATATCGATGGGATACGAGCACCACAGACAGAGTTACTATTGATATCAATCCAACCAGAGTAAAGAGAAATACCATCTTATTGCTATGCTATTGCTATGATATTTATTTCAGAGTTGATGGTATTTATGTTTTAAAGCTATGATTTTCAGAGTATGATATGTTCATTGCTATGTAAGAGTTCCACTTGCTGAGTTTTATACTCAACTCAGTTATTTCATGTGATGCAGCTAAGAGCGACGGACCAGGACAGTGATTGAGGATCGGGGTCATATGCATGTAGAGTTGGAAGGAAGGAAGATGTTATTTTGTTGACATTATGGGACATGATCATAGGAATGATATGTTATTTTTGTTGTTATAACATTTGAATGATCATGTATTTATTTTGGTTGCAAATATTTTGTAAATGATTTTATGTTATGAAATTGTAATCCTTCCATCCTTCAATTGAAAATTTTGAATTCCACTGTATTTTTATTGTAAACGGGTCGAGGTGTCACATTTAGTGGTATCAGAGCACCGTTCTTCGGACCAATGCATATGACTTCGTCTACTTTCAACTGTCCGGGTATGTTTTCTTTTGCATCTAATCATTGTTATCTATTGATTTACTTTTGTGAGCACATTGTAGAGTATGCCTCCTAAGCGTAAGGCGTCAGAGGGTGAGGATAGTTCTTCCTCGAGAGTTGTCGACGAGTTCGGCAAGTTGCTTAAGGAGCAGGCCAAAGTTCATAGCGAGCAAATTCAGCAGCTGCTTCGATTGCAAGGAACCGGTCAGGGTAGAGGCCAAGTGAGAGGCCAGGTAGCTCAGGCAGTTGGCACTGATGCCATCTTTTCTGCTTTTAAGAGAATGGATCCACCGGAATTCGCAGGTAGCACAGATCCGTTAGTGGCTGTAGAGTGGGTCAAAGCGCTTGAAGCAATCTTCGACCATCTCCAGTATGAAGATAAAGACAGGATCAGCTGTGCAGTATTCATGTTGGTTAAGGCTGCACGTATCTGGTGGAATGCCACGAAGGTTGGTGTTGACGTTTCAGCATTGAAGTGGTCAGAGTTCACTGATCAGTTCTATGACAAGTACTTCCTATATGCACTTCGAGCTAGGAAGGTGACTGAGTTTCTGGAGCTTCGACAGGGAAGCCTGAACGTCGATGAGTACATTCTCAAGTTCGAGGAGGGTTGTCTATTTGCTCCGTATATTGCTTCAAACGACAAGGACAAAGGCGCTCATTTCATTCGAGGCCTTCGTGCAGAGATTAGGAGAGATATCAACATGTTCAAAGCTGTGACTTTTAAAGAGATCGTGTCTAAGGCGTTGTTGGCCGAACAAGACGATAAGGATATGGCCAGAGAGAGGCCTGAGAGGCATCAAGCTATTGCTCAGAGAGGCCAGGGCTCGAATCAGAGAGGCAAGGATCGTTTCAAAGGGAAAGGCAAGGTGGAATCGAGTCCTAGACCACCGTCAGTTCCAGTTGATCCCGAGAAGCCGCTGTGTCCTAAGTGCAGCAGACATCACCGAGGAGAGTGCAGATTTGGCACTCATACTTTTTACCGTTGTGGCACGGCTGGCCATATTGCTAAAGATTGTCCAAGGGGAGCGAGCAAGGATAAGGTGCAGGATCGCATCTTTACGATGACCAAGTGTAATAGCCGAGCCCGGTGTACGGTACGGTTTAAGTTTTCGTATGTTTATGGATTTATTGATTAAGTTTGAGTTTAGTAGTGATGTTAAGAGTTGTGTTTATGAACTATAGTATGACTGGTTATAGTTGCTTGGTGGTTTTGATGTTGTTAGTTGGTGTTGGTTATTTCGTTTCAGAGTTTTGGTTAGATGTTAGTTGCTTGAGATTTTGTTTCTGCCGTGGCAGCACCGCAACCGCACTCAGTGTAAGGACCGCACCCGCGGTCGTAATTGTTGGATTTTGGTGTTTTTCCCGTAGCTTCACCGCACCCGCGGTGATGTTAGTACCGCACCCGCGGTGTAGACCGCACCCGCGGTAATTGCAGGACCGCACCCGCGGTCGTCGAGAATGGATTTTTGGATGTGAGGCCGTGAGCTCAGCGCACCCGCGGTGCTTGGAGTAGCGCACCCGCGTCGATGAACAGTTGAGGTATGGTCGAGATTTAAAGTGCTTTTTGGATGAGTTGACTTCACTTTTCCCCTTTTCTTTCCTCTCCATTCTCGATTTCCCTCTTGTAGACAAGGGTTTTCCCTCATTTCTTTCATTTCACATCTTTGATTCAAGCTTCTAGTTGGATTTCCGAGTTGAGATCGAGGTTCCTTGTTGCTCTAAGAAGCTAAGGTAAGCTTTTGGTTGTATTATTTCTTGGTTTTGGAGAAGAGATGATATGGGTTTGTTGTATGAGTTGGTTTAATGGGTTATTTGACTTGGGTTCTTGGATATTGAGTTGATGATGGTGTTATTTATGGATTATTGTTGTAGGTGGTGTACCAAGAGCTTAGATTGAGGTGTTCTTGTGGTTTGTAAGTAGAATCTCCTTCTTGTGCTCACATGATGTATATGTATTGTATTTCAAAGGTTTTAATGTGTTATTCCCTTCATTGGCTTCATAATTATGTATTGATTCACTTGTATATCTATTGGAGGCATTGTATGTCTCAATTGTATTGAAAAGGGAATACAAAAGAGTAAGTGATTGCAAAGTGTTGTTTAAATGCTAAAGAGAAAGAGTTTAAATGTTTTATGGATTGATAGATATATAGTCAGAGATTGCATGCAATTAGTTGATCAACGACCATAGGCTTATATCCCTCAGAGTTGTCGATTTATATCGATGGGATACGAGCACCACAGACAGAGTTACTATTGATATCAATCCATACCAGAGAAAAGATAAATACCATCTCATTGTTATTGTTATTGCTATGTTATTTATGATTCATAGATTGATGGTATTCAATGTTTTAAAGCCATGTTTTACAGAGTATGCTATGTTCATTGCTATGTAAGAGTTCCGCTTGCTGAGTTTTATACTCATTTCAGTTATTTCATGTGATGCAGCTAAGAGTGACGGACCAGGACAGTGATTGTGGCCCGAAGTCATATGCATACAAAGTTGGAAGGATGGCATTTTTGGACGATCATAGAAATGATATTTTGTATTTTTGTTATGTCATTTGAATGATCGTGTATTTATTTTGGTTGCAAATATTTTGTAAACGATTTGATGTTATGAAATTGTAATCCTTCCTACCTTCAAGAAAATTTTAAATTCCGCTGTAATTTAATTGTAACGGGTCAAGGTGTCACATTTAGTGGTATCAGAGCACCGTTCTTTGGACCAATGCATATGACTTCGTCTACTTTCAACTGTCCGGGTATGTTTTCTTTGCATCTATCCATTGTTATTTATTAATATGTCTTTTGTGAGCACATTGTAGAGTATGCCTCCAAAGCGTAAGGCGTCAGAGGGTGAGGATAGTTCTTCCTCGAGAGTTGTCGACAAGTTCGGCAAGTTGCTTAAAGAGCAGGCCAAAGTTAATAGCGAGCAGATTAAGCAGTTGCTTTGATTGCAAGGAACAGGGCAGGGTAGAGGCCAAGTGTGGGGACCCGGGCTCTAACTCTGTTCTTTGGGATTGAATGGATCATTAATATAAAAAGTGGGTCAAATTTTTGCTTTACAACATTACTTCTAATGTATGTATACAAGCACAAGTCTTATTTATACTACAACATACAAGCATATCTTATTCTAGTACATTCATCCAACTAGTGTTTAATACAAAAGAGCAAATACAAATAGTCCAAGTCTACTAAAACAACCACTAGTCCTCTGTTGTGCCCGTAGTCTCCACGCTATATCAATCTCGTTTTGTCTCGACCCAGATCCTGCCCCACCTGTATTTATGCACACATACAGACATAACAACAGCCGGAAACTCCGGTGAGAACAAATCCCAGTATAAACATGTATACATGCATATATCAAACTATATATGAAACATGCTATAATGAATGTCATCCATATAAACATGCAATGCAATGCGAATCAAACCATGTCTGGACTCGACTCGACTAAAACTCTAGGGATCCCGGTGTGAATAAGATGATCTATCACCTACCCTCCCAATCGGGGTGACGGTATGTCTTATTCCTAGACTTCGGCCTGATCTGTATCCACATCTACAATAGGAGAATGATCTTCCCCTAAACTGTGATATCACCAAACATCTAGAAGTTTGACGGATCTGTCAAGACTCCCTATCTTAAATGCAATGCACAACAATATGTAAACAATGCATAATCATCTCAAAAGATTTGAATACAAGTCTATAAACAAATTACAATCATAATTCAAGATAAACAATAAATCTAGTATGTGATTTTGGTTGGGAAACTCAAATGTGATCTCATTTGAGTTGTATCTCCCCAAACAAAACATGCATTATACCTTTCGTTGCACAACTCGGTCGTAGTCGAAGTCTCGAAGACGAATCTTACCGATATCAATCTGAAATGGAAATGTTGATACATATTCTATCAATCTCTAACTCAACCAAGACATTTATACCATCTATATATAGTCTTGATACAAGTTGACGGCATAACAACGTGTTCTCGTGATACTAAAAAATTCGAATCTCAACATATATCAACACATTATCAATCTAAACTCATCAACTCATAATTCATCATTAGAAGCACATGATATTACTCAAAATCTGAATATTTTACTTCTAAAAATGCTAGAAAATAACAACCATAGCATATGACATCCGTTCTTTGATCCGTTTGCGAATATATCATGTTCAATATGTCAAGAACACAATATAACTATCATATTACAATTTCCCACACATCTCAATCTCAAATCATATAGAAACTGAGTAAAACTTACATCACCTTGTAGCTAATACGGAGGGGAGTTCAAAACCGAAATCGGATTAAAGTTTGGATGGCTAAATCTTGTTCAATCACAATTTAAAAGTATAAAGAAAAGTTGAAGCTTTCCTCTGAAACTTCCGATTTTTTTTGCTGAAAATGAAGAGAGAATCGTGTAATGTTATATATATATTGCATGCCTACACACACATGGCAAATCCTTTGAAGTACACGTCTCGCGCATATGCGCGACATCACCCGCGCATATGCGCGAGACCTACTGGTCTCGGCCAAGTGAATTATAACAACCCGCGCATATGCGCCATTCTTTTCGCGCATATGCGCCAAAGCTTCTGGAGGTGTCGCGCATATGCGCGACTTATCTCGCACATGTGCGCCGATGCTACTGTAATTCTCATGCATATGCGCGCATTTCTTCGCGCATATGCGCCATAGCTTCGGCCCTTTACATTTATTCTTAACCTTTCTCATCTTTTCTCATGTCTTTCCTACTCCCATTCTACTTAGTGTTTCTCATGCAATGTCATGCACTCCCACATCTTCGAATATCGTATTAATAAAGACTAATAAATCTTGAGCCTTACATTTCTCCCCCTCTAAGAAATGATTTCGTCCTCGAAATCGCAGGCAATCTATCAATTCATACATGAAAAGTAACATAATCAATACTGAAGAATTACTTACATTATGTAAATAACTCGGGATGTTTTTGTCGCATATTTTCTTCTGTCTCCCAATTCGCTTCTTCTATGCCATGTCGACTCCATTGAACTTTCACTAAAGGAATAATCTTCGTCCTGAGCTTCTTTTCCTTCCGATCAAGAATCTGTATCGGTTGTTCTACATAGCTCAACGTCTGATCAAGTTCAGCTTCGTCAGGTTGAATGACATGAGAAATATCTGGCATATACTTACCCAACATTGACACATGAAAGACATCATGTATCCCGGATAACGAAGGAGGAAGAGCAAGTCTATAGGCTCGGTCGCCAATCTTCTCTAAGATTTCGTAAGGACCAATGTATCTCGGAGATAATTTTCCACGTTTGCCAAATCTGACAACGCCTCTGAAAGGGGAAATCTTAAAAAACACTCTATCTCCTTTCTCGAATACCAATGGTCTACGTCTGATATTGGCGTATTTCGCTTGTCTATCTTGCGCCATCTTCATTCTTTTCTGAATAATCTTCACCTTCTCAGTCATATCACGAATCATATATGGCCCAAATTCTGGTACTTCTGAGATATCATACCAGTACAATGGAGATCTGCACTTCTTACCATACAAAGCTTCAAACGGTGCCATCTCGATGCTTGTATGATAGCTATTATTGTAAGAGAATTCACAAGGACGTAGAGAATCTTGCCAACTAAGGCCAAAATCTAGCACTACGGCTCTCAGCATATCCTCAAGTGTCTGGATAGTCCGTTCTGACTGTCCGTCTGTCTGAGGATGATAAGCAGTACTCAGGTGTAATGTCGTACCTAAGGCCTGCTGTAAACTGTGCCAGAAGTGTGAAGTGAATCGGGGATCACGATCTGATACGATAGACTTCGGCACACCATGTAATCTAACTACCTCTCGGACATATATCTCCGCCATCTGATCATGTCGATACGTCATTTTGTACGGAATAAAGCAATCTGATTTGGTCAATCTATCAATAATGACCCAAATCGCATCACAGCCTCTAGATGATTGAGGTAACTTCGTCACGAAATCCATGGAAATGTGATCCTATTTCCATTCTGGAATGGCTAAACTCTGAAGTAAACCTCCGGGCTTTTTCCTCTCGTCTTTCACCTGTTGGCAATCCAAGCACTTAAACACAAATTCTGCGATATCTGACTTCATCTGCTTCCACCAGAACTGTGTCTTCAAGTCGTTGTACATCTTTCGGCCACCAGGGTGAATACACCGACTACAGTGCGCCTCTAACATGATCTGTTGTTTCAAATCTGAAACATCTGGCACTACAAGACGGTTATTAACATACAAAACATGCTCACGCACCTGATATTCTGACAAATGCCCTGATCTGACCATTTGAATCGATCTTTGCACATTCTGATCGGTTCGTTGAGCTTCTTTAATCCTCATGATCAAGTCTGGCTCAACTTGATTAGCAGAAAGTCGTAGTGGCCTCCTATCTGTATTAAATTCTAATCAAGAGAAACAGCAGTTTTCAACCAACTTTGTAACACCTATCGTCGATAAAGATAAAGAACAAACCTTCCGACTCAAGGCGTCTGCCGCTGCATTTGACTTCCCTGGATAGTATTTGATCTCGCAATCAAAGTCCTTCAGTAGATCAAGCCATCTACGCTGCCGCATATTTAGTTCTGATTGAGAAATTAGATACTTCAGGCATTTATGATCGGAGTAAATCTCAAATTTCTCGCCGTAGAGATAGTGACGCCAGATCTTTAATGCAAATACGATAGCTGCCAATTCATGATCGTGAATGGGGTATCGTACTTCATGTGGCTTCAATTGTCTCGAGGCGTATGCGACCACATGACCTTGCTGCATAAGAACACATCCCAAACCTCTGTGAGAGGCATCACAATATACAACGAAATTACCCGTACCTGAAGGTATCGTCAGTACTGGAGCACTAGTCAGCTTCTTCTTCAATTCCACGAAGCTAGACTCACAATCCTCAGACCATACAAATGGTGCATTCTTTTGTGTCAACTGGGTTATTGGCTTCGCAATACTGGAGAAATCTTTAATAAATCGTCTATAATATCCTGCCAGACCCATGAAACTGCGTATTTCTGGCACAGAAGTCGGTCTTGGCCAGCTGATCACAGCTTCCACTTTACTTGGATCTACAGCAATACCATCTCCAAATATGATATGTCCCAAAAAGACAACTCGATTCAACCAAAACTCGCACTTTGATAATTTAGCATACAATCTCTCATTCCTCAATGTCTGCAATACAATTCTGAGATGCTCTGCGTGCTCATTTCTGTTCTTAGAATACACCAGAATATCAACGATAAAGACAATCACAAAATCATCCAAATACCTCTGAAAGATTTGATTCATCAAGCCCATAAATACCGCCGGAGCATTTGTTAAACCAAAAGGCATGACAATAAATTCGTAATTCCCATACCTGGTTCGAAATGCTGTCTTCGGTATGTCTACATCTCGAACTTTGAGCTGATGATATCCGGATCGCAAATCGATCTTAGAATAAACAGAGGATCTTTGTAATTGATCAAATAAGTCGTCGATGCGCGGCAATGGATATTTATTCTTCACTGTCGCTTTGTTCAATTGCCGATAATCTATACACAATCGCATCGATCCATCTTTCTTCCGCACAAAGAGCACTGGTACGCCCCAAGGAGATACACTAGGTCGTATATATCTCTTGGCTAGCAGATCTTCTAACTGTGCTTTCAGTTCTTTCAGTTCAACAGGCGCCATCCTATACGGGGCTCGGGATATAGGGACAGTACCTGGCATAAGATCTATGCTAAAATCTACCTCTCGCACTGGAGGTAATCCTGGGATCTCCTCTGGAAACACATCTGCAAACTCCCGTACTACTGGTAAATCTGCCAATACCGGGCTCGATTTCTGTGCATCTACAGCATAAACAAGGAACCCATCTGCTCCATTATGTAACAATCTATTCATATTCAAAGCCGAAATCAAGGGAATCCGAGATCTGGAACCCTTTCCGTAGAATTTCCACTCTTCTGCCATTTCTGGTCTGAATCTGACAATCTTGTGGAAACAATCCACGGTGGCTCTGTACTTAGTTAACATGTCAATCCCAACAATGCAATAAAAATCATCTAACCCCAGTACTATGCAATCTAGATCAATTTCATGACCCTCAAATTGTAAGATGCAATGTCTAACCGCAGTCACAGCTATCAAACCACTTCCCAACGGAGAAGTAATAGACACTACATCCAACAAAGACTCAACAGGCAGGGAATGCAATAATGCAAATCGTTCTGAGATGAATGTATGCGATGCTCCCGTATCTATCAATATATAGGCAGGATAACCGCAAAGAGAACAATTACCTGCTATGACATCATCTGGGGCATCCTGTGCTTGCTCCTCTGTCAATGCAAACACCTGAGCCTGTTGTCGAGGAGGCTGGCTCACGGTCTGGCTACCTCTGCCTCTGGGCTGCGTCTGTGACTGTGGTGGCTGAAATGAGTGAACAGATGAAGCTTGCCTCTCAGGCTGAGCTACAGATATAGATGACCCTGCACTTTGAAATCTCTGTGAGCTTCTCTGGGGACACACTTTGGCGAAGTGCCCCTATTGCCTACAAATGTTGCATCTCCCTGTCACTCCCTGGCACTGTTCAGTCGCATGTCTACCCCCACAAGAACTGCAGTAGACACCTGTATACCATGTATTCGGATCAAAACCACTCTGTCTGGATCCACTGGAGCTCGACGAACTGCTCCCAGGTCTTTTAAACTGTTTCCCTTTTGCTTTCAACTGATCCTTTCGCCCGCTACTACTACCGCCGCTTTCAAATCTAAGAGGAGGTTGTGCTGGAGATAGTGGCGGTCTCGGACTCGGGGCAACATACGGAACACTCCGTTGCCTAAGCAGTCCTGCTTCTGCTCCTTTGGCACGGTTCAGTGCCTCTGCGAAATTGTTGGGTCTTCCAGTATTTACCAATGTAAAGATATCAGGATTTAAGCCGTTTATGAACTGATCTGCTACGGCCTCATCACTACCTGAAACATGAGGTGCAAAACGAAGCAAGGAAGAAAATTTAGCGACGTACTCTTCGATGTTCAATTGCCCTTGCCTCAAGTTTGCAAACTCAGCGCCTTTATCTTTACTGTAGGATATAGGAAAGAATCACTGATAAAACTCTGTCTTGAACACTTTCCATGTAATCTCCGTGCCACGCTGTTCCAATGCTCTTTTGATGTTCAACCACCAATTCTTAGCCACATCTTGCAGTTGATGGCCAATGAGTTTCACTCTTTTATCATCACTGTATTCTAGAGACTCGAACAACATCTCGATATCCTCCAACCAGCTTTCACATTCGATTGCATTTTCGGTACCCCGTAAGGTATGTGGTCTGAAGGACTGGAATCGTTTTAACAGAGTCTCCATGGGTGTAGCAGTAACGTCCATTGGATCCCCGGATGTGCTACCCTGTTCTGGTGCTGTGGGTCGTAGAGGCACTGCTGCTCTTCTAGGAGGCATGTATCTGCTATTCAACAAATTAGTATACAAGCTATACAACTGTCTCAGCCCTCCTCTGATAATTTACCTCTGATCCAGAATCGGTTCTGATTCAGTCTTTACTAACACATGCTGTAATACAAGTCAAATAATCATACAACATGCAATAATGAAAGCAATAAATCATAATATGTGCTAGCATGATATAAGCAAGGAAGATGACTCGATCTACCCCGCTCAGTCTATTCTATCTCAGTCTATAGAATCTATTGCTCTGATACCACCTGTTGTGGGGACCCAGGCTCTAACTCTGTTCTTTGGGATTAAATGGATCATTAATATAAAAAGTGGGTCAAATTTTTGCTTTACAACATTACTTCTAATGTATGTATACAAGCACAAGTCTTATTTATATTACAACATACAAGCATATCTTGTTCTAGTACATTCATCCAACTAGTGTTTAATACAAAAGAGCAAATACAAATAGTCCAAGTCTACTAAAACAACCACTAGTCCTCTGCAGTGCCCGTAGTCTCGATGCTATATCAATCTCGTCTCTGTCTCGACCCAGATCCTGCCCCACCTGTTGTTATGCACACATACAGACATAACAACAGCCGGAAACTCCGGTGAGAACAAATCCCAGTATAAACATGTATACATGCATATATCAAACTAAATATGAAACATGCTATAATGAATGTCATCCATATAAACATGCAATGCAATGCGAATCAAACCGTGTCTGGACTCGACTCGACGAAAACTCTAGGGATCCCGGTGTGAATAAGACGATCTATCACCTACCCTCCCAATCGGGGTGACGGTATGTCTTATTCCTAGACTTCGGCCTGATCTGTATCCACATCTACAATAGGAGAATGATCTTCCCCTAAGCTGTGATATCACCGAACATCTAGAAGTTTGACGGATCTGTCAAGACTCACTATCTTAAATGCAATGCACAACAATATGTAAACAATGCATAATCATCTCAAAAGATTTGAATACAAGTCTATAAACAAATTACAACCATAATTCAAGATAAATAATAAATCTAGTATGTGATTTTGGTTAGGAAACTCAAATGTGATCTCATTTGAGTTGTATCTCCCCAAACAAAACATGCATTATACCTTTCGTTGCACAACTCGGTCGTAGTCGAAGTCTCGAAGACGAATCTTACCGATATCAATCTGAAATGGCAATGTTGATACATATTCTATCAATCTCTAACTCAACCAAGACATTTATACCGTCTATATCTAGTCTTGATACAAGTTGACGGCATAACAACGTGTTCTCGTGATACTAACAAATTCGAATCTCAACATATATCAACACATTATCAATCTAAACTCATCAACTCATAATTCATCATTAGAAGCACATGATATTACTCAAAATCTGAATATTTTACTTCTAAAAATGCTATAAAATAGCAACCATAGCATATGACATCCGTTCTTTGATCCGTTTGCGAATATAGCATGTTCAATATGTCAAGAACACAATATAACTATCATATTACAATTTCCCACACATCTCAATCTCAAATCATATAGAAACTGAGTAAAACTTACATCACCTTGTAGCTAATACGGAGGGGAGTTCAAAACCGATATCGGATTAAAGTTTGGATGGCTAAATCTTGTTCAATCACAATTTAAAAGTATAAAGAAAAGTTGAAGCTTTCCTCTGAAACTTCCGATTTTTTTTTGCTGAAAATGAAGAGAGAATCGTGTAATGTTATATATATATATTGCATGCCTACACACACATGGCAAATCCTTTGAAGTACACGTCTCGCGCATATGCGCGAGACCTACTGGTCTCGGCCAAGTGAATTATAACAACCCGCGCATATGCGCCATTCTTTTCGCGCATATGCGCCAAAGCTTCTGGAGGTGTCGCGCATATGCGCGACTTATCTCGCACATGTGCGCCGATGCTACTGTAATTCTCATGCATATGCGCGCATTTCTTCGCGCATATGCGCCATAGCTTCGGCCCTTTACATTTATTCTTAACCTTTCTCATCTTTTCTCATGTCTTTCCTACTCCCATTCTACTTAGTGTTTCTCATGCAATGTCATGCACTCCCACATCTTCGAATATCGTATTAATAAAGACTAATAAATCTTGAGCCTTACACCAAGTGAGATGCCAAGTAGCTCAGGCAGTTGGCACTGATGCCATCTTTTCTGCTTTCAAGAGGATGGATCAGCCAGAGTATGCAGGGAGCACCGATCCTTTAGTTGCTGTAAAGTGGATCAAGGCTCTTGAAGCTATCTTTGATCATCTCCACTGCGAAGACAGAGACCGAATCAGCTGTGCAGTATTCATGTTGGTTAAAGCTGCTCGCATATGGTGGAACGCAACCAAGGTTGGTGTTGATGTTTCGACATTGAAGTGGACAGAGTTTACAGATTTGTTCTATGACAAGTACTTTCCCGACGCACTTCGAGCTAGGAAGGTGACTGAGTTTCTGGAGCTTCGACAGGGAGGCATGAACGTTTATGAGTACATTCTCAAGTTTGAAGTGGGTTGTCTATTTGCTCCGTATATTGCTTTTAACGACAAAGACAAAGGTGCTCATTTCATTCGAGGCCTTCGTGCAGAGATCAGGAGGGATATCAACATGTCCAAGGCCGTGACTTTCAAAGAGATCCTGTCGAAGGCGTTGTTGGCCAAACAAGACGAGAAAGATATCGCCAGAGAGAGGCAGGAGAGACATCAGGCCATTGCTCAGAGAGGCCAGGGCTCGAATCAGAGAGGCAAGGATCGTTTCAAAGGGAAGGGCAAGGTGGAATCGAGTCCTAGACCACCGTCAGTTCCAGTTGATTTCGAGAAGCCACTGTGTCCTAAGTGCAGCAGACATCACCGAGGAAACTGCAGATTTGGCACTCATAGTTGTTATCATTGTGGCACTGCAGGCCATATTGCTAAAGATTGTCCAAGGGGAGCGAGCAAGGATAGAGTGCAGGGTCGTATCTTTTCGGTGACCAAAGAAGGTATAAACCATGATTCTTCTGTGATCTCTAGCGCTATTTTAATTTCAGGCAGAGTAGCTACAACTTTGATTGATACTGGTGCTACTCATTCTTTTATGTCTGAATTGTTTTTGAGATCGTTGGGTATAGTTCCTTCTGTTATTCCCCTCCAGTTCAATGTTGTTTTGCCTTCGGTAGATGTGTTGTGCCCGACGTCTATTGTTTATGCGTGTTCTGTTCGTATTGAGGAGTGTAGTAGCCCGAATTCCAAATTGGGTAATTAACGGATTAATGGTGATTAAGAAGGTTTAAGGTGTAATTTTGACCGAGTCATGATCGGACGGACCGAAGATGGTTCGGAAGCACCGAAGAGTTCGGAAGGTCCGAAGTGGGTTCGATGGATCCGATCATGAGGTGTCAAGAGCAGCTGGACACGTGCATGTTCGGACGGTCCGAAGTGTATGATCGGAGGATCCGATCATGAGCTGTCAAGAGCCAATGGACACGTAGCGTTCGGACGTTCCGAAGTGTTGTTCGGAGGATCCGAACATGGCCTATAAATAGTGCTCGGATTTCTCATTTTTGACTTGCCAATTTCTTGAGTTTTCTCTCATTTTGGAGAGTTTGGAAGGTTTCTAGAGTTAGTTGTTGGTCGAGCGATAGCCAAGAGCTGCCAGGAGTAGTAGCGTAGCGGCGCCTGAGTTTCGAGGCAATCGACATCAAAGGGCAGTCGACGGACGAAGGTAAACCCTAAATCTTTGGTAGTACTAGGGAGTACTGGTTTTGCTAGTCGAGCATGGTAGTATTGATTGAGTATGCTTTTGATGCGTAGGCTTGTTCTAGACCTGATTAGCGGTGTTGCGTAAGGCTAGGCTTGCTGTGATAGAGGTACGAAAGTACTATCCGAGATATCCTGGTTGAGTATACATTCTTATATGTGTTGCATGATTATGTGGTGCATTGATATATGTCATATGATGCATGCTATTATGTCACGTTTATTACTGCACGTTGCATTTCATGTTGAGCCGTACCTCCTTCGAGATAGCCTTTACTGTTGAGCTGTATCTCTTTCGAGATAAGCTATATCTTGGGGCCGCTCAGCCCTGTCTTGTGGATGCATGGACACCGAGAGTACACAGTGGCCGACGGGTCGGGAGGGCTTCGGTGGTCCGGGACATTTTAGGTCCACGTCTGTCTTGTAGTGGATGCAGTGACCCAGAGGTGTACAGCGCGGCACTATCCACTTGGCGCCTCTAGACTGAGCATTGTTGAGATCCTTTTGTGACTCCTGTTTCTTGACTACCCCGGTATCATGATCATAGCATGTGCATTTCATATAGGTCTGTATACTCATACTTTTGTACTGGGCGTTCTTATCGCTCACGTCCTCGGTTTTGTTTATTCTTGGACACCCCATTCCCACGGGGCAGGCCTCAGGTTGGACAGCTCAGGAGGAGCAGGAGGAGGACAGTGAGTATCTGGTTGGTTTAGTTTTCAGTACTATTCTATTTCGATTGGGTTGTATAACTATTATTTTGTTGACTGTTCCGCTGTTATCTCTGATTTTTTGTTAATTAGGTTAATTGCATGCTTAGTTTTTGATTAGTAGGTGATTCTGGAACGGGTCACTACATTTATGGTATCAGAGCATGCGTATGATTTTGGGATATAGATTTTGTTTTGGGATTTCCGTTGACCATTTTACCATTTTCCCTATTCTATGTTGTAGCGATGGCTGACCACTTTGGTGATGAGAGTAGTCAGGGAAGTGTAGGTCGATGGGGTGACCAGGACGATCATAGACGTCATCGTGAACATCGTCATCGTCGGGATGGTCCTAGGCGTTTTGATTTGCATCGTTTCATTCAGATGGGGCCTAAGCCTCTAGTTGGTGGAGAGACTCCTGATGATGCTGAGGATTGGATAGAGCGCATGGAGAGTTGTTTCCGTGCATTCCAGTGCACCGAGGAGCAGAAGATAGAGACTCTTAGTTTTCTCCTCGAGGGCCGTGCTCGCAAGTGGTGGCGATCGACTTCTGCGCCGA
Source organism: Primulina eburnea (assembly GCF_022965805.1). Taxonomy (NCBI): domain Eukaryota; kingdom Viridiplantae; phylum Streptophyta; class Magnoliopsida; order Lamiales; family Gesneriaceae; genus Primulina; species Primulina eburnea. The sequence goes on along the minus strand of NC_133112.1, from coordinate 20,385,359 downwards.
TAGTCCAGTCCCAGGGTAGAGCGACTTGGGCCGATTTCCGTGCAGCGTTCATGCAGCTGTACTTTCCTCCAGCCCTTCGCCAGGCCAAGACGATTGAGCTCCTGAACCTTAAGCAGGGGAGTATGTCTGTTGATGAGTATCAGCAGAAATTCTTCGAGTTGTTACCCTTTGCGCCTCATATCAGTGGCAGTTCTGAAGCCAAGTACGATCATTTCCTTCAGGGCCTTAACCAGGAGATCTTTGATCGAGTCACTGTCTGTGATAATCCTACTTCGTACGATGGGTTGGTGAACCGGTGTCGTCAAGCAGAGATCAGTCTCCAGCGTGGTAGGGCTATTCTTTCTTCTAGACCTCCGAGTGTTTTGAGCCCTCGACCTCAGTCTTTCAAGAAATCTGGTTCTTCTTCTTCTGGATCTGGATCAAGGTCTAGCGGTGTTGTTCGCTTTGGTGAGAAGAAGGATTCTTGTGCGCATTGTGGGAAGAACCATCCATCGGAGCAATGCCGATTAGCAGCAGGAGCTTGTTTTCAGTGCGGAGAGATGGGTCATCTCAAGAAGAATTGTCCTCAGCTGCGAGGTGGAGCAGGATCTGGTTCTGGATCCCAGACGACTGTTCAGCAGAGGAGACAGGGTCAGGCAGTGGGTAGTTCGAATCTTCGACCTCGTGCCCAAGGTCAGGTTTTTGCGCTGAACCAGGATCAGCCTGGGATGTAATTGTTATACAGTTGTAATGAAGAATATTTGCAGTGTATTACAATGGTGTTTTATTCTCTTGCCTAGATTTCGAGGACGAAATCGTTTTAAGGGGGGGAGAATGTAGTAGCCCGAATTCCAAATTGGGTAATTAACGGATTAATGGTGATTAAGAAGGTTTAAGGTGTAATTTTGACCGAGTCATGATCGGACGGACCGAAGATGGTTCGGAAGCACCGAAGAGTTCGGAAGGTCCGAAGTGGGTTCGATGGATCCGATCATGAGGTGTCAAGAGCAGCTGGACAAGTGCATGTTCGGACGGTCCGAAGTGTATGATCGGAGGATCCGATCATGAGCTATCAAGAGCCAATGGACACGTAGCGTTCGGACGTTCCGAAGTGTTGTTCGGAGGATCCGAACATGGCCTATAAATAGTGCTCGGATTTCTCATTTTTGACTTGCCAATTTCTTGAGTTTTCTCTCATTTTGGAGAGTTTGGAAGGTTTCTAGAGTTAGTTGTTGGTCGAGCGATAGCCAAGAGCTGCCAGGAGTAGTAGCGTAGCGGCGCCTGAGTTTCGAGGCAATCGACATCAAAGGGCTGTCGACGGACGAAGGTAAACCCTAAATCTTTGGTAGTACTAGGGAGTACTGGTTTTGCTAGTCGAGCATGGTAGTATTGATTGAGTATGCTTTTGATGCGTAGGCTTGTTCTAGACCTGATTAGCGGTGTTGCGTAAGGCTAGGCTTGCTGTGATAGAGGTACGAAAGTACTATCCGAGATATCCTGGTTGAGTATACATTCTTATATGTGTTGCATGATTATGTGGTGCATTGATATATGTCATATGATGCATGCTATTATGTCACGTTTATTACTGCACGTTGCATTTCATGTTGAGCCGTACCTCCTTCGAGATAGCCTTTACTGTTGAGCTGTATCTCTTTCGAGATAAGCTATATCTTGGGGCCGCTCAGCCCTGTCTTGTGGACGCATGGACACCGAGAGTACACAGTGGCCGACGGGTCGGGAGGGCTTCGGTGGTCCGGGACATTTTAGGTCCACGTCTGTCTTGTAGTGGATGCAGTGACCCAGAGGTGTACCGCGCGGCACTATCCACTTGGCGCCTCTAGACTGAGCATTGTTGAGATCCTTTTGTGACTCCTGTTTCTTGACTACCCCGGTATCATGATCATAGCATGTGCATTTCATATAGGTCTGTATACTCATACTTTTGTACTGGGCGTTCTTATCGCTCACGTCCTCGGTTTTGTTTATTCTTGGACACCCCATTCCCACGGGGCAGGCCTCAGGTTGGACAGCTCAGGAGGAGCAGGAGGAGGACAGTGAGTATCTGGTTGGTTTAGTTTTCAGTACTATTCTATTTCGATTGGGTTGTATAACTATTATTTTGTTGACTGTTCCGCTGTTATCTCTGATTTTTTGTTAATTAGGTTAATTGCATGCTTAGTTTTTGATTAGTAGGTGATTCTGGAACGGGTCACTACAAGGAGCGAGTTGTTTTTGCTGATTTGATTGTTATCCCTATGGTTGCCTTTGATGTTATTCTTGGCATGGATTGGCTATCAACCTATCGTGCAGTGATTGATTGCGTTGCTAAGACGGTGACCTTTGCAGATGATAGCATTAAGGGAGGAGTTCTCGCCAGTGCAGGTACTTCGCTGGTCCTTCCTTTTATTTCTTGTCTTGAGGCTGAGAAGTTGATGTGTAGAGGTTGTGATGTATTTCTGGCTTCTATTGTGGATGTGGATAGAATGATTAATTTGAACATTGATGATATCGATGTTGTGAGGGAGTTTGCCGATGTGTTTGAGGATGATGTGCCGGGTTTGCCGCCGGACAGGGATGTTGAGTTTGTTATTGATCTAGCTCCAGGTACGGTTCCTATTTCTAAGGCTCCGTATAGGATGGCCCCTACTGAGATGAAGGAGTTGAAAACGCAGTTGCAGGATCTATTGGACAAGGGTTTTATTCGTCCGAGTTCTTCGCCTTGGGGAGCTCCGGTTATTTTCGTTAAGAAGAAAGATGGGTCGTTGCGGCTGTGTATTGACTATAGAGAGCTCAACAAAGTGACGATCAAGAACAAGTATCCGTTGCCACGGATTGACGATCTATTTGACCAACTTCAGGGTGCTACTGTATTTTCGAAGATTGATCTTCGGTCTGGCTATTATCAGTTGAAGGTTAGGGAGTCTGATATCCCTAAGACAGCGTTCCGGACCAGGTACAATCATTATGAGTTCCTTGTGATGTCTTTTGGTCTGACCAATGCTCCTTCGGTCTTCATGGATCTGATGAACCGTGTGTTCAAGCCTTATTTGGATAGTTTCGTCATTGTCTTCATCGATGACATCTTGATCTATTCCAAGACCAGAGAGCTTCATGCAGAGCATCTCAAAGTTGTTCTCCGATTGTTGAGAGAGAAGAGGTTGTTTGCCAAGTTGAAGAAGTGTGAGTTTTGGTTGGATCGGATTTCTTTTTTAGGCCATGTTGTTTCGAAAGATGGCATAGCTGTTGATCCAGCGAAGATCGAGGCGATTCAAAAGTGGCCTATTCCTACTATTGTTTTTGAGATACGCAGTTTCCTTGGTTTGGCGGGTTATTATCGTCGTTTTATTTCAGATTTCTCCAAGATTGCCTTGCCATTGACCAATTTGACGAGGAAGACTGTGAAGTTCGAGTGGTCCATTGATTGCCAAAGTTCATTCCAAGAGTTGAAGGATAAGTTGACGACAGCTCCTGTTCTTTCATTGCCCAGTGGTTCAGAGGATTTCGTTGTGTATACCGATGCGTCGAAGAAGGGTCTCGGTGCAGTGTTGATGCAGCGAGGTAAGGTTATCGCCTATGCTTCTCGCCAGTTGAAAGACTATGAGAAGAATTATCCGACGCATGATTTGGAGCTGGCAGCTGTGGTTTTCGCCTTGAAGATTTGGCGACATTATTTGTATGGCGAAAGGTGTGAGATATTCACAGACCACAAGAGTTTGAAGTATTTGTTCTCTCAGAAAGAGCTCAATATGCGGCAGAGGAGGTGGTTAGAGCTTGTCAAAGACTATGATGTGACTATCAGTTACCACCCAGGGAAAGCGAATGTTGCAGCAGACGCTTTAAGCCGTAAGTCGAGTTCTTCCTTGAGTTCTTTGATTCAGAAGCCGTTGTTGATGGATTTGCAGAGAGAGGAGATTTCTTTGGTAGTTCCGGGGACCATTGCTTGCTTTTCAGCGTTGGTCATTCGGGCTACTTTGACGGACAGGATCCGTAGAGAGCAGACTATTGATGTTCAATTGACAGAGTTGAGAGCTAGAGCAGAGGAGAGGGGTAACTTAGAGTTTGGATTGAATAGAGACGGTTTGGTGACTTTCAGAGGCTGTATTTGTGTTCCTGTTGGCGATGATATTCGGCGAGACATTCTGACTGAGGCTCATACCGCGCCATATTCGATACATCCAGGCAGTACCAAAATGTATCAGGATCTTCGTAGACTCTACTGGTGGCCAGGTATGAAGAAAGATATTGCCGTATTAATTTCTCAGTGCCTAACTTGTCAGCAGGTGAAGATTGAGCACCAGAGACCTGCTGGGACATTGTTGTCGTTGCCGATTCCACAGTGGAAGTGGGAGCATATTGCGATGGATTTCGTGACTGGTCTTCCCAGGACGCAGAAGGGTTTCAATTCCATTTGCGTTATTGTCGATCGATTGACCAAGTCAGCGCACTTTCTTCCAGTCAAGACGACGTATTCCATGAACCAGTATGCCGAGGATTATATAGCAGAGATTGTTAGACTTCACGGTGTCCCTTGTGTCGATTGTGTCTGATCGTGACCCTAGATTTACCTCAGAGTTTTGGAAGAGTTTGCACAGAGCTATGGGTTCGCGAGCTTTCAGTACAGCTTATCACCCTCAGAGCGACGGTCAATCAGAGAGAGTTATTCAGATTCTTGAGGATATGCTCAGAGCTTGTACTATTGATTATTCTAGTAGCTGGGATTCCAAATTGCCTCTTGTTGAGTTCACGTACAACAACAGTTACCAGGCGACGATTGGGATGGCACCGTATGAGGCACTTTATGGCAGGAAGTGTAGATCTCCCTTGTATTGGGATGAGATTGGTGAGAGGAAGATGTTGGGACCAGAGTTGGTCCAACAGACAGCCGATGTTGTTGCGGTTATCCGTGAGAGGATGAAGACTGCGCAGTCGAGACAAAAGAGCTATGCAGATGTTCGTCGTAGACCTTTGCAGTTTGAGGTTGGCGATCACGTGTTCCTGAAGATAGCACCTCTCAAGGGTGTGATGCAGGTTTGGCAAGAAGGGCAAGTTGAGTCCGAGATTTATTGGTCCCTTTGAGATCTTGGACAGAGTTGGTGATCGAGCCTACAGGTTAGCCCTACCGCCAGATCTTGATAGAGTCCATAATGTTTTTCATGTATCGATGCTCAGGAAGTATATTGCGAATCCTTCCCATGTTCTTCGCCACGAGCCATTGGACTTGACGCCGAATTTGACATACCAAGAGATTCCGGTTCAGATTCTGGACCGCAAAGTTAAAGTTTTGAGGCACAAAGAGATCGGCATCGTTAAAGTTCTTTGGAGGAACCATTTGATCGAAGAGGCTACGTGGGAACCGGAGGATGAGATGAGAGAGAAGTATCCTGAGTTGTTCGTGCAGTGACGTCAATTTCGAGGACGAAATTCCTATAAGGAGGGGAGATTGTAATAGCCGAGCCCGGTGTACGGTACGGTTTAAGTTTTCGTATGTTTATGGATTTATTGATTAAGTTTGAGTTTAGTAGTGATGTTAAGAGTTGTGTTTATGGACTATAGTATGACTGGTTATAGTTTCTTGGTGGTTTTGATGTTGTTAGTTGGTGTTGGTTATTTCGTTTCAGAGTTTTGGTTAGATGTTAATTGCTTGCAATTTTGTTTCTGTAATGCCCGGAATTTAATCCTAGTAATCTATAATTATTGATATATAATGTGATATGATTATGAGAGGATTAATCGGGACACGAAAAGGAGACTACATGTGAAATTCGGAAATCTTGGGCAGAAAGAGTGGCGCCCGAGCAGTAGTTTATGACCGCTCGAGCGCCAGTGGATAGCAAGGAAATGTTTGGGCAGAATGTATGGCGCCCGAGCGGTAAAGAATTACCGCCCGAGCGCCATTGGATAACCAGCGTGGTTCCAGACAGAAGGCTCCGCGCTCGAGCGGTATATTTTGACCGCCCGAGCGCGAGTCATGCAAAACGAAGGGTTGCCACTTGCCCCTTGAACATGCACGAGATATATATATATACATATATATCTGAATTGATTTCATTCATTCAGAAGTAATCGAGATAAGGGCCGAGAAAAGTTATAGAAAATCCTTACGCCTTTTTATTTCAATCCGTCCGTCTGATTTTAAATCTGAGGACAGTATCGTGTTCCTATCAACGTAGGCTACAACTGGACGTAAGTTTTGCTACGTTTTGATAAGCTTTGAAATTATGCTGTTGTCAGAAGTGAGTAGAATTCATATATGATGTTCTTGTCATGTTAGACATCATAGAATCGAAGTCAGATTAAAGAACGGACTGTTTATGTAATTGTTATGATTTTTGGAAGGGATTTGACTGAAAATTCATATCAGATATGTATTGTTATTGAGATTATGACTGATATCGATATTGATTATGAGTTCTGATATTATATCTGTGATGTTCGGACTGACGGAGGTTATCGAGACTGTATTGTTATACCGTCGAAACATCAGTGAATTGATATTGATCAGACTCAGTATTGATTGTGATTATATCGTGATATTGTCGATATGAATTGGATTGTGTCTTGATTCGATATTAATCAGAACATGCTTTGAACTGAGCTGTATATTAACACAGTCTATTCGATATTGTGAATTCAGATTGACATGGACAGACATGAAATGGAGTCTTCGTCTTCGTCAGATTATGAAGACAAAGGTATAAGTCAATGTGGTATTGGGAGATGGACTTGAGTCGGTTTAGACTTGGGTTTCCCTAAATCACATACTTTACTTTATTGCATTGATATTTGCATTGATTGATTGATATACTTGTTTTCTTGAGTTATATATTACAGGTATTAGAAGAGTAATCTTATGACAGAGGTGTCGTTAGTGGTGGGATCACCACGGGCACATTGCACGATGTCATAAGATGGTGTATTGGCGGATGTGCCAAAGACTGTCACTGGATGGTTGTTATCGATGTGGATAGATTGATAGCTTCTTCTATTACTGTTAGTTGATATTATATCGATGTGGATAGATGTATAGCTTATTCTATTACTGTTGATTGATATTATATCGATGTGGATAGACTCATCGTTCCTTCTATTACTGTTAATCGATGTTATATCGATGTGAATAGAATCGGACGTTGTTCTATTACTGGTAATCGATATCATATCAATGTGGATAGAATCAAGGCTTGCTCTATTACTGTTAATCGATAATATATCAATGTGGATAGAATCAGGGCTTCGTCTATTACTGTTAATCGATACTGTATCGGTGTGGATAGAACTGGAGTCTTTTCTATTACTGTTAATCGATACTATATCGACGTGGATAGAACTGGAGTCTTTTCTATTACTGTTAGTCGATATATACATGCCGGCGTCTGGAACCGGGATCCCTAGACTAGGATTGAGTCTAGTCTGAATTATGTAGCTACGAGTATTGTTGACAGCGTGCTATTGATTATGTTTCAGATTCGTTACATATGGTTGATACCTGATTACATGTTTTATAATTGTTTATATGATTGCATGTTTCATTGATTTATACTGGGAGTTATTCTCACCGGTTTATCCGGCTGTTGTCTTGTCTGTATGTGTACTTGACAACAGGTGGGACAGGATAAGGGTCAGGAAGAGAACGAGGCTGGACTAGATAGCGTGGAGATCCGGGCTTCAGAAGCAACTTAGGATTCAGTACTGATATGTAATTGAACCTAGTTGGAGTATTGTAGATCATACAATAATTATATGTATGTTTAATATGTAATTTGAATTTAATTACATTACGTTTCCGCTTTGCATTTAAAAAAAAAAAAAATTTAGACCCTGTTTTACTAATTGATTAATTAGTCCCAATGATGATTAAGAACTTGATTAGCGTCCGGGTCCCCACAACAGGTGGTATCAGAGCTGTAGGTCCTTGAACTATAGGTTCTTTAGCACTGAGATAGAAAAGAGTGAGCGGGGTAGATTGAGTTTCTTACCTGCGTTTGATTGCTAGCATGTGATTGATTATAGTGTGGATTACATTGTGTATGCTAGCATGATATGATGCTTTATTGCCTTGATTTATATGGCACATGAGTAAATATAATGTTGAAATTACATTGTATATACTAAGATTTCAGTATGTGTTATTGTTTAGAAAGCTACATGTTACCTGAATATCTGAGTTGATTTGGTAATATGTATTATTTGAAACTGGATCAGAACCAATTCTTGTTTAGAGGTAAGCTGATCAGGATTGGAATTGAGACGGATTTGTCTCTTGTTACTACTAACATCTGTGATTATCAGATATTCCTCCTAGAAGGATTCCAGAAAGGGGTAGTACTTCGTCTGATCAGATAGATGCATCAGAAACTCAGATGGAAATAAAGCTGAGAGAGTTTCAGTTACTGCAACCGCCGATTCTGAGTGGTATCGAGACGTCTGAAGGTTGGGAAAACTGGTTGGATGATATAGAAATCCTGTTTGATTTAGTTGATTGTACAGAAGAACAGAAAGTTAAACTGGTATTCCATCAGTTGCAAGAGACCGCCAGGAGTTGGTGGATTACAACCAAAGGAATATTAGAACTACGTGGTATTGTGATCACATGGGAAGTCTTTAAAGCTGAATTTTATCGAAGATTTTTCTCCGTTTCGTACCAAGAGGACAAGAAAGCGGAATTTGAGAATTTGAGCCAAGGTCGACTGAATATTGAAGAATATGGGGCTAAATTCTCTACTCTACTGCGTTTTGCTCCTCATATAGCTGGGAATGATGAAGTGGTAACGGCTCAGTTCATCAGGGGACTGAACTCGGAGATAGTTGCATTGATGAGTATGCAGCGACCTTACCATTTTGCTGATGTTTTGAGTAGAGCGAAGAGAGCGGAGGCAAATCTGATTAGACAATTAAAAAGGTTGTGTGTGATGCAACCCCAGACACAACAACCCCCTTCCAGATTTGATCGCGGTAGCACGAGTGGAAAGCAGGATTTGCTGAAAGTTCGAAAGAAGCCATTCAAGAAGTTAGGGAGTGGTTCCTCTAGCTCCAGTGGTTCTAGCCCAAGTTATACTGGAGTTTATTGCAGGAATTGCGGTGGGAGACATTCCCCGGAGCTATGCCATGGAGTGACTGGTCGGTGCAACTTCTGTAAACAGCAAGGACACTTTGCTAGAGTCTGTCCACAGAAAGGTTCCCGAAGATTTCAGGGAGCAGAATCATCTGGTGGGAGTGATCGAGGAACAGACCCAGGACTTACTGGATGATACCGTGACAGGTATTGAATTTTAATGATTATGATGCATATGTATTGATAGATACTAATGCATTATTTACGATTATCTTTGACTGAGTTGCATTGATATACGGTGTACCTGTTGAGTCTATATTTACTGTAGTATTGATTCCTTACCTTTTTGGGGCAAGAATTTGATGTCAGTGATATTCTGTAATATATTGTATACTCCAGTAAGTTGAGAATGAGATTGAGTTAGACTAGCTTGTACTTGTATTGTCTGATGATGACTGCATGATTGATATTGATATATTGAACAAGTACATAGCTATTATAGAGTCTTGCCAGAAAATGGTAAGATTCGGACCTGAAATGGCCAAAGAATGAATGATATACGGTAAGGATTCTTGATTTTGAATTCCTTGATATCCGTACTATATGATCCGATGATTATCGAAAGGAATGGAGTAATTCCTTATGTATTCAGTTGATGACTGAAGATGAGCCTATCAGGGATTGAATTACTGTAGTAGCCCGAATTCCAAATTGGGTAATTAACGGATTAATGGTGATTAAGAAGGTTTAATGTGTAATTTTGACCGTGGTCATGATCGGACGGACCGAAGATGGTTCGGTAGCACCGAAGAGTTCGGACGATCCGAAGTGGGTTCGGTGGATCCGATCATGAGGTGTCAAGAGTTGATCGACACGTCAGTTTACATGCAAGTTCGGATGATCCGAAGTTTAGGTTCGGTGGATCCGATCATGAGGTGTCAAGAGCCGATGGACACGTGGGAGTTCGGACGTTCCGAAGTGGGTTCGGTGGATCCGAACATAGCCTATAAATAGTGCTCGGATTTCCTCATTTTGTATTGTCAATTCTTGAAGTTGTGTCTCATTTTGAGAGGTTTGGAAGGTTTCTAGGGTTAGTTTGTCGGTCGAGCGTTAGCCAAGAGCTGCCAGGATTAGTAGCGTAGTGACGCCTGAGTTACGAGGCAATCGACATCAAAGGGCTGTCGACGGACGAAGGTAAACCCTAAACCTTTGGTAGTACTGGTTTTGCTAGTCTAGCATGGTAGTATTGTTCATTGGGTATGCTTTTGATGCGTAGGCTTGTTCTAGACCTGATTAGCGGTGTTGCGTAAGGCTAGGCTTGCTGTGATAGAGGTACGAAAGTACTATCCGAGATATCCTGGTCGAGTATACATCCTTATATGTGTTGCATGATTATGTGGTGCATTGATATATGTCATATGATGCATGCTATTATGTCACGTTTTATGATGCATGTTGCATTTCATGTTGAGCCGTATCTCCTTCGAGATAGCCTTTACTGTTGAGCTGTATCTCTTTCGAGATAAGCTATATCTTGTGGGGCCGCTCAGCCCTGTCTTGTCTTGTGGACGCATGGACACCGAGAGTACACAGTGGCCGACGGGTCTGGAGGGCTTCGGTGATCCGGGACATTTTGGGTCCACGTCTGTTCTTGTAGTGGATGCAGTGACCCAGAGGAGTACCGCGCGGCACTATCCACTTGGCGCCTCTAGACTGAGCATTTTGAGATCCTTTGTTACTCCTGTTTTTTTGACTACCCTGGTATCATATCATAGCATGTGCATTTCATATAGGTTTGTATACCCATACTTTTGTACTGGGCGTTCATATCGCTCACGTCCTCGGTTTTGTTTATCTTGGACACCCCATTCCCACGGGGCAGGCCTCAGGTTGGACAGCTCAGGAGGAGGAGGAGGAGGACGTTGAGTAGATGGTTGGTTTAGTTCTTCGATATCTTTTTGATTCGATATGGTTGTACCGTATATTTGATTATATTTTGAGTTGTTCTGATTTCGATTGGGTTGTATAACTATTGTCGTTAGCCTTATTTCCGCTGTTATCTCTGATTATTATTAATTAAGTTAATTGCATGCTTAGTTCTTCATTAGTAGGTGATTCTGGAACGGGTCACTACAATTACTAATAGCAGGAAGTTTGCTATAGTCTTGCAGATGAGATTTCAGGTTGGTCCTGTATCAGGGAGAGTGACTTCGGCCTTGATGTGATTCCAGGTATTGGTTTCATTTTAGAAACTTCTTATAGACTGATACTGATTGAATTGAGATATCAGTTGAAAGATTTACTGCCTGAAGAGTTAGAGTTACATCTGATTGTGTGTTTCTCTAGAAAATCCTTCAGTTCTGTTTATGGGTTGATAAATCATGTGCTTAGAAGTGTTCTGATGATTTTACGCTCAGTCTATCTATGATATTTTGATATATTCGCAGCATATGATTGATTGAATCGAACAGTTGACATTTGTATTGAATATTCTGGGTACTGAGAGTGTTGTATACAGAATTGTTCGGATATGAGGGGATTGTAACAGATTGAATTCAGAGTCTGTGGTATCTGAAGTTAGTATACTGACTGACGATAGCACAGTGAGACCGTGATCAGTGGCTAAGAATGATATTGAATATAACAGAATTTTCGAAATGTCAGAAATTGCGTTCTATGCAGCTTTTAGATCAGTATTGCGTATCGATAGTTTGAATCTGATCTGATATTGTTATCATTCTGAATCCGTGTTTGATACCGATTGTTATGAACCGTTGAGCTTATATACAGTTTATTCGAGTCAGAACTGATTTTGAAGATTAAAGCAGTTCAGAAGTTTGATCAGACTGTTTAGAATTTGATTTTGATAGTCAGAACAGAATACCAGGTAGGTATCTTTTTTTTTATTTAAATTATTAGCTGATTTGTTTGTGTCAGATACTCGAATGTGAAATGACGGGTATTGTCAAATGCACACAGTAGTAGATTTAGTACTATTCTGGTAACAGAGAATGTGTGATAATTCGAATAGACAGTTTTGATGTAAACAGATGAAATCAGTTATGGCAGTAATTGTATTGATTTCTAAATAGAAATGGGAGTACATTTCTATGGATTGTGCAATGACACTACTGCAATCTGGCCAAGATGGTGATTGTGACTGAACGATTGTTCACATCGATACATGTTATATGATACCGCAAGAGGCACAGACATGACCAGATGATGGGGGAAGTATGTCAGAAAAGGGGTCAGATTGTATTGAATGCCAAAATTGAGTATATCAGACCGTGATTTTCGTTTGATTTTATATTTTTGGCTGAATGTATAACATGATTTTCATCTATGATGTATAGATTTACGGATAGTCGGAGTGAACTACCCTGATACTGGAGGGTATCCAGGAAATGTAGTGTTGTATTATAGCACTAGTTGACATGATTCATTGTCACTTTTGAATTATTGTACGATAATAGCTATTAGATGAGTACCGAAATAGCTTTAGTTGAGGTATTGTACAATGAGAACTGCGGATTTCCTTGGTATAGTAATGATATTGCAGTGATATCTGAGATTGGATTTGATAATATCAGGGAGCTGATAACGAAAATGAAACTGATTTAGAAGAAATGAGGATAGCTCAGAATACATAGACTAATAGCCAATGTCGGACGATGACTGTTGGTATTGGAAGCCGAAGATTGAATATTTTTTGACTAGGATTAACAAATTTGGTAGCAGATGTTAATACTGATTTGTTATGAATTGGTGATTGGCATATACGGATGTTGTATAGCCATTGTTCTGAGATTGATTTTATCACGAATGATTTTGTTGATATGAGCGTATTGCAATTTCAATATATCTCCTTCCGGTATCTGATTTGAGATATGATCTGATTATCTGTATAACACGAGTTGAGTGTTTGTGATTTCGGGGACGAAATCATATCTTAGAGGGGGAGAAATGTAATGCCCGGAAATTTAATCCTAGTAATCTATAATTATTGATATATAATGTGATATGATTATGAGAGGATTAATCGGGACACGAAAAGGAGACTACATGTGAAATTCGGAAATCTTGGGCAGAGAGAGTGGCGCCCGAGCGGTAGTTTATGACCGCTCGAGCGCCAGTGGATAGCAAGGAAATGTTTGGGCAGAATGTATGGCGCCCGAGCGGTAAAGAATTACCGCCCGAGCGCCATTGGATAACCAGCGTGGTTCCGGACAGAAGGCTCCGCGCTCGAGCGGTATATTTTGACCGCCCGAGCGCGAGTCATGCAAAACGAAGGGTTGCCACTTGCCCCTTGAACATGCACGAGATATATATATATACATATATATCTGAATTGATTTCATTCATTCAGAAGTAATCGAGATAAGGGCCGAGAAAAGTTATAGAAAATCCTTACGCCTTTTTATTTCAATCCGTCCGTCTGATTTTAAATCTGAGGATAGTATCGTGTTCCTATCAACGTAGGCTACAACTGGACGTAAGTTTTGCTACGTTTTGATAAGCTTTGAAATTATGCTGTTGTCAGAAGTGAATAGAATTCATATATGATGTTCTTGTCATGTTAGACATCATAGAATCGAAGTCAGATTAAAGAACGGACTGTTTATGTAATTGTTATGATTTTTGGAAGGGATTTGACTGAAAATTCATATCAGATATGTATTGTTATTGAGATTATGACTGATATCGATATTGATTATGAGTTCTGATATTATATCTGTGATGTTCGAACTGACGGGGGTTATCGAGACTGTATTGTTATACCGTCGAAACATCAGTGAATTGATATTGATCAGACTCAGTATTGATTGTGATTATATCGTGATATTGTCGATATGAATTGGATTGTGTCTTGATTCGATATTAATCAGAACATGCTTTGAACTGAGCTGTATATTAACACAGTCTATTCGATATTGTGAATTCAGATTGACATGGACAGACATGAAATGGAGTCTTCGTCTTCGTCAGATTATGAAGACAAAGGTATAAGTCAATGTGGTATTGGGAGATGGACTTGAGTCGGTTTAGACTTGGGTTTCCCTAAATCACATACTTTACTTTATTGCATTGATATTTGCATTGATTGATTGATATACTTGTTTTCTTGAGTTATATATTACAGGTATTAGAAGAGTAATCTTATGACAGAGGTGTCGTTAGTGGTGGGATCACCACGGGCACATTGCACGATGTCATAAGATGGTGTATTGGCGGATGTGCCAAAGACTGTCACTGGATGTTGGTTATCGATGTGGATAGATTGATAGCTTCTTCTATTACTGTTAGTTGATATTATATCGATGTGGATAGATGTATAGCTTATTCTATTACTGTTGATTGATATTATATCGATGTGGATAGACTCATCGTTCCTTCTATTACTGTTAATCGATGTTATATCGATGTGAATAGAATCGGACGTTGTTCTATTACTGGTAATCGATATCATATCAATGTGGATAGAATCAAGGCTTGCTCTATTACTGTTAATCGATAATATATCAATGTGGATAGAATCAGGGCTTCGTCTATTACTGTTAATCGATACTGTATCGGTGTGGATAGAACTGGAGTCTTTTCTATTACTGTTAATCGATACTATATCGACGTGGATAGAACTGGAGTCTTTTCTATTACTGTTAGTCGATATATACATGCCGACGTCTGGAACCGGGATCCCTAGACTAGGATTGAGTCTAGTCTGAATTATGTAGCTACGAGTATTGTTGACAGCGTGCTATTGATTATGTTTCAGATTCGTTACATATGGTTGATACCTGATTACATGTTTTATAATTGTTTATATGATTGCATGTTTCATTGATTTATACTGGGAGTTATTCTCACCGGTTTATCCGGCTGTTGTCTTGTCTGTATGTGTACTTGACAACAGGTGTGACAGGATAAGGGTCAGGAAGAGAACGAGGCTGGACTAGATAGCGTGGAGATCCGGGCTTCAGAAGCAACTTAGGATTCAGTACTGATATGTAATTGAACCTAGTTGGAGTATTGTAGATCATACAATAATTATATGTATGTTTAATATGTAATTTGAATTTAATTACATTGCGTTTCCGCTTTGCATTTTAAAAAAAAAAAATTTTTTTAGACCCTGTTTTACTAATTGATTAATTAGTCCCAATGATGACTAAAAACTTGATTAGCGTCCGGGTCCCCACAGTTTCTGCCGTGGCAGCACCGCAACCGCACTCAGTGTAAGGACCGCACCCGCGGTCGTAATTGTTGGATTTTGGTGTTTTTCCCGTAGCTTCACCGCACCCGCGGTGATGTTAGTACCGCACCCGCGGTCGTCGAGAATGGATTTTTGGATGTGAGGCCGTGAGCTCAGCGCCCCCGCGGTGCTTGGAGTAGCGCACCCGCGGTGATGAACAGTAGAGGTATGGTCGAGATTTAAAGTGCTTTTTGGATGAGTTGACTTCACTTTTCCCCTTTTCTTTCCTCTCCATTCTCGATTTCCCTCTTGTAGACAAGGGTTTTCCCTCATTTCTTTCATTTCACATCTTTGATTCAAGCTTCTAGTTGGATTTCCGAGTTGAGATCGAGGTTCCTTGTTGCTCTAAGAAGCTAAGGTAAGCTTTTGGTTGTATTATTTCTTGGTTTTGGAGAAGAGATGATATGGGTTTGTTGTATGAGTTGGTTTAATGGGTTATTTGACTTGGGTTCTTGGATATTGAGTTGATGATGGTGTTATTTATGGATTATTGTTGTAGGTGGTGTACCAAGAGCTTAGATTGAGGTGTTCTTGTGGTTTGTAAGTGGAATCTCCTTCTTGTGCTCACATGATGTATATGTATTGTATTTCAAAGGTTTTAATGTGTTATTCCCTTCATTGGCTTCATAATTATGTATTGATTCATTTGTATATCTATTGGAGGCATTGTATGTCTCAATTGTATTGAAAAGGGAATACAAAAGAGGAAGTGATTGCAAAGTGTTGTTTAAATGCTAAAGAGAAAGAGTTTAAATGTTTTATGGATTGATAGATATATAATCAGAGATTTCATGCAATTAGTTGATCAACGACCATAGGCTTATATCCCTCAGAGTTGTCGATTTATATCGATGGGATACGAGCACCACAGACAGAGTTACTATTGATATCAATCCATACCAGAGAAAAGATAAATACCATCTCATTGTTATTGTTATTGCTATGTTATTTATGATTCATAGATTGATGGTATTCAATGTTTTAAAGCCATGTTTTATAGAGTTTGCTATGTTCATTGCTATGTAAGAGTTCCACTTGCTGAGTTTTATACTCATTTCAGTTATTTCATGTGATGCAGCTAAGAGCGACGGACCAGGACAGTGATTGTGGCCCGAAGTCATATGCATACAAAGTTGGAAGGATGGCATTTTTGGACATGATCATAGAAGTGAAATTTTTTATTTTTGTTATGTCATTTGAATGATCGTGTATTTATTTTGGTTGCAAATATTTTGTAAACGATTTGATGTTATGAAATTGTAATCCTTCCTACCTTCAAGAAAATTTTATATTCCGCTGTATTTTAATTGTAACGGGTCAAGGTGTCACACCAAGGAAGGTATAAACCAAGATTCTTCTGTGATCTCTTGCGCTACTTTAATTTCAGGCAGAGTAGCTACGACTTTGATTGATACAGGTGCTACTCATTCTTTTATGTCTGAATTGTTTTTGAGATCTTTGGGTATAGTTCCTTCTATTATTCCCCTCCAGTTCAATGTTGTTTTGCCTTCGGGAGATGTGTTGTGCCCGAAGTCTATTGTGTATGCGTGCCCTGTTCGTATTGAGGAGCGACCTACCGTGCAGTGATTGATTGCGTTGCTAAGGCGGTGACTTTTGCAGATGATGGCAATAGGGAAGGTATGCTCGCCTGTGGGGACCCGGACGCTGATCTTTCTTCTTAGTCATCTTTGGGATTTAATTATCAACTCAGATAAAAACAGGGTCTAAAAATTTTTCTTTTTAAAATAAAGTGCGGAAGGTAATGTCATCGACATAATATACATGTCTGTATAAAACTACATTTCAGTATAAAAGTACAATACTGTACAATCTGAGTCTAAGGTTCGGTTACTAAGTTCAAGTAATAAACCAAATCTACAGTAAGTCCGGAATCACCACGCTAAACTCGTCTTCTCTCATCATCTTCTCGAACCCGATCTTGCCCCACCTGTGGTCATGCACACATACAAAACAAGACAACAGCCGGATACTCCGATGAGAATAAATCCCAGTATAAAACATGGTAAGCATGTATAGAAACAATCTAAATCATAAAACATGCTATCATGATCATATTCAAAAGTAAAAGATTTCATAATCTATGAAATCAAATCAAAATAAGCATGCAACTCAATTCAGATAAACATGCAATTCAAATCAAATCATATAAACATGCTATCATAACTGAAAGCAATAAACATGGGTTTCATAGTCTATGAAACCACATCTATAAACGCATGTAGTTCTAGTCAAATCATGTCTAGACTCGACTCAACTATAACTCTAGGGATCCCGGTGTGAATAAGACGATCTATCACCTACCCTCCCAATCGGGGTGACGGTATGTCTTATTCCTAGACTTCGGCCTGATTTGTATCCACATCTACAATAGGAGAATAATCTTCCCCTAAGCTGTGATATCACCGAACATCTAGAAGTTTGACGGATCTGTCAAGACTCCCTATCTTAAATGCAATGTACAACAATCTGTAAATAATGCATAATCATCTTAAAAGATTTGAATACAAGTCTATACACAAATGCCAATCACAATTCAAGATAAACAATAAATCTAGTATGTGATTTTGGTTGGGAAACTCAAATAGGATCTTATTTGAGTTGTGTCTTCCCGAATATCACATGAATTATACCTTTTTCGTCCCGGTCTGACGAAGACGAAGTCTCGAAGTCGAAGCTGTCCATAACAACTCTGAAATGACAATATCAAATACACTGTATCAATGTGTAATTCAATTCACAATCTGTTCTGATCAATACTCAATTCAGTATACAATCTGATCAAAATCAACAGTATAATCATGAATCTCAATCAATATCATATCTGATCAATCTACATCAATACTGAATCTGATCAATCTAAATCAACTGATGTTTCGACGGCATAACCATACAATCTGTATAACCCCGTCAATTCTGAACATCACAAATATAATACTGGAACTCATAATCAATACTGATATAACTCCCAATCTCAATGATAACACAAATCTGATATCAAATCTTAGTCAATATCTTTCGAAAATCATAACAATTGCATAACCAGTCTATTCTGAAATCTGACTTCAATTATACAATGTCTACTGCAGCAGAAACATCATATCTGATTCATATTCAATTCTGACAATATCATTAATTCAAATCATGTCTAAACATAACAAAACTTACGTCCAGTTGTAGCCTGCGTTGATAGGAACACAGTACCAAAGTCGGATTCAAAATCTGACGGACGGATTTCTCACAAAAGCGTAAGGATTTTCTGCTATCTTCCTTGGCCCTTTCTTCCATTCTGAGAAATGAGTTGCTTAAGGAATTCTGAAGATTTGCATGTGTATATATATATATATACATCCGTAACATGCACTGAAGCAAGTGGCTCATTCCGCCTATTCGACGTCTCGCGCTCGAGCGGTAAGAAAGTACCGCTCGGGCGCGACACTTTCTGTTCTGTGCGTGGCTCCTTATTCCATTGACGCTCGAGCGGTACTTTTCTACCGCTCGGGCGCCACCTCTTCTGTTTGATTATCATCTCGAAGAACACTGGCGCTCGGGCGGTAACTTTCTACCGCTCGGGCGCCAGACTTTCTGTCAAACTCTCCCATTTATGGTGTATTGGCGCTCGGGCGGTCTCTTTCTACCGCTCGGGCGCCACGAGTTCTGTACAAATCTTGTTTTTCTTGCACCGACGCCCGACCTCGTCATTTGAGTTCTTATAACCCCAATCATATCAATAATCAACGTCTGATTACCGTAATTAAATCACGGGCATTACATCGCCAGTGCAGGTACTTCGCTGGTCCTTCCTTTTATATCTTGTCTTGAGGCTGAGAAGTTGATGTGTAGAGGTGGTGATGTATTTCTGGCTTCTATTGTGGATGTGGATAGAATGATTAAGTTGAATATTGATGATATTGATGTGGTGAGAGAGTTTGCTGATGTGTTTGAGGATGATGTGTCGGGTTTGCCGCCGGATAGAGATGTTGAGTTTGTGATTGATCTAGCTCCAGGTACGGTTCCTATTTCTAAGGCTCCGTATAGGATGGCCCCTACTGAGATGAAGGAGTTGAAGATGCAGTTGCAGGATCTTTTGGACAAGGGTTTTATTCGTCCGAGTTCTTCGCCTTGGGGAGCTCCGGTTCTTTTTGTCAAGAAGAAAGATGGGTCTTTGCGGCTGTGTATCGACTATAGGGAGCTCAACAAAGTGACTATCAAGAACAAGTATCCGTTGCCACGGATTAATGATCTATTTGACCAACTTCAGGGTGCTACTGTATTTTCGAAGATTGATCTTCGGTCTGGCTATTATCAGTTGAAGGTTAGGGAGTCTGATATCCCTAAGACAGCGTTCCGGACCAGGTATGGTCACTATGAGTTTCTTGTGATGTCTTTTGGTCTGACCAATGCTCCTTCGGTCTTCATGGACCTGATGAACCGTGTGTTCAAGCCTTATTTGGATAGCTTCGTCATTGTCTTCATCGACGACATCTTGATCTATTCCAAGACCAGAGAGCTTCATGCAGAGCATCTCAAAGTTGTTCTCCAGTTGTTGAGAGAGAAGAGGCTATTTGCCAAGTTGAAGAAGTGTGAGTTTTGGTTGGATCAGATTTCTTTCTTAGGCCATGTCGTTTCGAAGGATGGTATAGCTGTTGATCCAGTGAAGATAGAGGCGATTCAGAGGTGGCCTATTCCTACCACTGTGTCATAGGTACGCAATTTTCTTGGTTTGGTGGGTTATTATCGTCGTTTCATTTCAGATTTTTCCAAGATTGCCCTGCCATTAACCAATCTGACGAGGAAGACTGTGAAGTTCGAGTGGTCCATTGATTGCCAGAGTGCATTTCAAGAGTTGAAGGATAAGTTCACGACAGCTCCTGTTCTTTCATTGCCCAGTTCAGAGGATTTTGTTGTGTATACCGATGCGTCGAAGAAGGGTCTCGGTGCAGTGTTGATGCAGCGAGGTAAGGTTATCGCCTATGCTTCTCGCCAGTTGAAAGACTATGAGAAGAATTATCCGACGCATGATTTGGAGCTGGCAGCTGTGGTTTTCGCCTTGAAGATTTGGAGACATTATTTGTATGGCGAGAAGTGTGAGATCTTCACAGACCACAAGAGTTTGAAGTATTTGTTCTCTCTGAAAGAGCTCAATATGCGGCAGAGGAGGTGGTTAGAGCTTGTCAAAGACTATGATGTGACTATCAGTTACCACCCAGGGAAAGCGAATGTTGTAGCGGATGCTTTGAGCCGTAAGTCGAGTTCTTCCTTGAGTTCGATGATTCAGAAGCCGTTTTTGATGGATTTGCAGCGAGAGGAGATTTCTTTGGTGGTTCCGGGGAGCATTGCCCGCTTTTCAGCGTTGGTCATTCGGGCTACTTTGACGGACAGGATCCGTAGAGAGCAGACTATTGATGTTCAGTTGTCAGAGTTGAGAGCTAGAGCAGAGGAGAGAGGTAACTCAGAGTTTGGATTGAATGGAGACGGTTTGGTGACTTTCAGAGGCCGTATTTGTGTTCCCGCTGGTGATGACATTCGGCGAGACGTCTTGTCATAGGCTCATACCGCGCCATATTCGATACATCCAGGAAGCACTAAGATGTATCAGGATCTTCGTCGACTTTATTGGTGGCCAGGTATGAAGAAAGATATTGCCATATTTATTTCTCAGTGCCTAACTTGTCAGCAGGTGAAGATTGAGCACCAGAGACCTGCTGGGACATTGTTGTCATTGCCGATTCCTCAATGGAAGTGGGAGCATATTACGATGGACTTCGTGACTGGTATTCCCAAGACGCAGAAGTGTTTCAACTCTATTTGGGTTATTGTCGATCGATTGATCAAGTCAGTGCATTTTGTTCCAGTCAAGACGACGTATTCCATGACCCAGTATGCCGAGGATTATATAGCATAGATTGTTAGACTTCACGGTGTCCCTGTGTCGATCGTGTCTGATCGTGACCCTAGATTTACCTCAGAGTTTTGGAAGAGTTTGCATAGAGCTATGGGTTCACGGTTAGCTTTCAGTACAGCTTATCACCCCCAGAGTGACGATCAATCAGAGAGAGTCATTCAGATTCTAGAAGATATGCTCAGAGCTTGTACTATCGATTATCCAGGTAGCTGGGTTTCTAAGTTGCCTTTGGTTGAGTTCACGTACAATAACAGTTACCAAGCGACGATTGGGATGGCACCGTACGAAGCACTTTATGGCAGGAAGTGTAGATCTCCCTTGTATTGGGATGAGGTTGGCGAGAGGAAGATGTTGGGTCCAGAGTTGGTCCAACAGACCGCCGATGTTGCTGCTGTTATCCGTGAGAGGATGAAGACTGCGCAGTCGAGACAGAAGAGCTATGCAGATGTTAATCGTAGGCCTTTGCAGTTTGAGGTTGGCGATCACGTGTTTCTTAAGATAGCACCTCTCAAGGGGGTGATGCGATTTGGCAAGAAGGGTAAGTTGAGTCCGAGATTTATTGGCCCCTTTGAGATCTTGGATAGAGTTGGTGATCGAGCCTACAGGTTAGCCCTACCGCCAGATCTTGATAGAGTCCACAATGTTTTTCACGTATCGATGCTCAGGAAGTATATTGCGAATCCTTCCCATGTTCTTCGCCACGAGCCATTGGACTTGATGCCGAAATTGACGTACCAAGAGATTTCGGTTCAGATTCTGGACCGCAAAGTTAAAGTTTTGAGGAACAAAGAGATCGGCATCGTTAAAGTCCTTTGGAGGAACCATTTGATCGAAGAGGCTACGTGGGAACCAGAGGATGAGATGAGAGAGAAGTATCCTGAGTTGTTCGTGCAGTGACGTCAATTTCGAGGACGAAATTCCTCTAAGGAGGGGAGATTGTAATAGCCGAGCCTGGTGAACGGTACGGTTTAAGTTTTCGTATGTTATAGATTTATTGATTAAGTTTAAGTTTAGTTGTGATGTTAAGAGTTGTGATTATGGGCCATAATATTGTGGGTTATTTAGTCTTGAGGTGTGGTTGATATTGTTAGTTGTTGGTAGTTGCGTCGTTTCAGCGTTTCGGTTCGATTATAGTTGCCTTAGATTTTGTCTTGGCCGTGACCAGACCGCACCCGCGCTCAGTGTAAGGACCGCACCCGCGGTCTTAATTGTTGGATTTTGGTGTTTTTCCCGTAGCTTCACCGCACCCGCGGTGATGTTAGTACCGCACCCGCAGTGTAGACCGCACCCGCGGTGATTGCAGGACCGCCCCCGCGGTCGTCGGGCTTGGATTTTTGGTTGGGAGGCCGTGAGTGCAGCGCACCCGCGGTGCATGGTTTACTGCACCCGCGGTCGTGTACAGTAGAGGTATGGTCGAGATTTTAAGTGCTTTTTGGGTGAGTTGACTTCACTTTTCCCCATTCCTTTCCTCTCCATTTTCGAATTCTCTCTTGGAGACAAGGGTTTTCCCTCATTTCTTTCACTTCCCATCTTTGATTCAAGCTTCTAGTTGGATTTTCGAGTTGAGATCGAGGTTCTTGGTTGCTCTTAGAAGCTAAGGTAAGCTTTTGGTTGTATTATTTCTTGGTTTTGGAGGAGAGATGTTATGGGTTTGTTGTATTTGTTGGATTTATGGATTAATTGGCATGGGTTCTTGATTATTGAGTTGATGATGGTGTTATTTATGGAATATAGTTGTAGGTGGTGTACCAAGGAGTTAGATTCAAGGTTTCTAGTGGTTGTGAGTGGAATTTCATCCCTTGTGCTCACATGATGTATATGTATTGTATTTCAAAGATTTTAATGTGTTATTCCCTTCATTGGCTTCATAATTATGTATTGATTCACTTGTATATATATTGGAGGCATTGTATGTCTCAATTGTATTGAAAAGGGAATACAAAGAGTATAGTTTCCAAAGTGTTTGATAAATGTCAAAGAGAGATAATTCAAATGTTTTATGGATTGATAGATACATAGTCAGAGAGTGCATGCAATTAGTTGATCAACGACCATAAGCTTATATCCCTCAGAGTTGTCGATTTATATCGATGGGATACGAGCACCACAGACAGAGTTACTATTGATATCAATCCAACCAGAGTAAAGAGAAATACCATCTTATTGCTATGTTATTGCTATGATATTTATTTCAGAGTTGATGGTATTTATGTTTTAAAGCTATGATTTTCAGAGTATGATATGTTCATTGCTATGTAAGAGTTCCACTTGCTGAGTTTTATACTCATTTCAGTTATTTCATGTGATGCAGCTAAGTGCGACGGACTAGGACAGTGATTGTGGATCGGGGTCATATGCATATAGAGTTGGAAGGAAGGAAGATGTTATTTTGTTGACATTTTGGGACATGATCATAGGAATGATATGTTATTTTTGTTGTTATATCATTTGAATGATCATGTATTTATTTTGGTTGCAAATATTTTGTAAATGATTTTATGTTATGAAATTGTAATCCTTCCATCCTTCAATTGAAAATTTTGAATTCCACTGTATTTTTATTGTAAACGGGTCGAGGTGTCACAATATGGGCATCTCATATTCTTTCTACTATTTTTATATTCAAGGGCTTTATCTATGCAACTGGCATGGGTATACAGATAAAGATTTGCCAAAACAATAATTTCAAATATTATTAAAATAAAGATTGCTTATACATAGAGTTTCATTGTGAACAATCGGCCAACACTTGGCTCGACGGGCACCTACTCTAACAGAAATAACATGTAATAATAATTTTATGTTGAGAATATGTCCTACACAAATGGCCCCTGAACTGAATTGAACTGGACCGGTAAGTGACCACCAGGTGAAGTAATAATCGTCTGATCAGACTAATGCCACAGTATACTGGGTGGAACTGAACTGAACTTAACCGGTAAGTGACCACCGGGTGAAGCAATAATCCCATGATAGGAAATGGGCCACAAGCAATATCGCATAAATCTCAAAAATGAATATTTTATATTTTTATGCACGTAATATAATTAAATGACATAATTAAATATCCTGCATTATTTTACCACATGGGTTGGATCGTTCCCAGGCTCGCTGCGACTTAAATCTAACATGAAAAATATGCAAATTATTTTACTTGACCAAACTTTGTAATTGAATCCATAAACGAGACAATTACGCCCATTGACTTAGTATATAATCATGACTCCGTGCCAACCCGAACCAACACCGAACCATCATTTAGTCATGATTAAGATACACCTAAAATGATGAAATAATGCTCCAAAAATAATACAAGTCGAAATTTTTGGTGAATTGAGGCCAAAACATGAAACGCTCTTTCGAGAGTCAATTTGGCGCATCGCACCGTAAATTCTTGTACGACCTCAAAACTTAACCGAATCACAAACAGTCAAAACTAAGACCTTCATAACTTAATGAGGTACTGTCCTGTCCAAAACCATAGGCTAAAAGCCAATCGAGGGCTCGAAATGCGCCTCTGAACCGCAGCACACTTGCTGTCAAAAATTACAGCAGCAGTGTTAGCGTTCCCTTGCGTCGTTTGCGAGGCTAATGGTAATTGGGGCTTGAACCACCGACCGGAACCTCTTGCCAACATCCTAAGGAATGGTTTGAACCATGGCTAAGGGCCCTAGGCCAGACACAATTCGAACCGCACAGAAATCAATCGAAACCCCCACCCGAGAGGCAACCTGCGTGCGTGCGGTAATTGGCTGGGTTTGCTGTTGTGGACCTTTCCAGTGGCCATTTGATTGACCATGGCATGATCTAGAAATCAAGGGGTATGGTATGAACCATGGCTAAGGGCCATAGGCCAACCAAGATTCACACCACACCACAAAAACGAAACTACACATGCAGTACAAAAATGAAGGGGCCGAGGGGGGGCTGTTCTTGTTTCTTTTATTGAAAAACCGATTCCACCATGAACCATGAAACGTCTGCATAACTTTTCTTGAAACGTGCTAGATTTTTTTTTTTTTAAAACCTCACATAGCATTCGGCCGAACCATAAAATATTTTTGATATCATTTTAAAATAAAACAACCAACTTCTTTATCAAATCTAAAAATAACGTTTGAAAAGTATAGCTCATACTATAACTTCTCAAAAATCTCTCATAAATAAATTGTCGTAAAAAAAATATCTTTAACATTGCTTAAAATCATAAATCGTAAACTAGTGCGGAAAACTAGCGTAGGTCCTCGGGTTATGTGCACCTTCAGTCCAGTCGGATCAACCATCAAGACCTCCATTAGCATTATCATGATAACCTGCATCCATCACACCTAGTGAGTCTAAAGACTCAACACACCATAATCTTGATAACGAGTAATACGTAATACAGTTAACATATAACAGTGAAAAATACTTGTACTTAAAATATCATTTTCATGAAGATGCATAAACTTAAACTTAAGCATTTTCGTAAACATTTTCATGATGCACAAAAATATTTTCATAAAAACATAAGCATACTCATATTCATATACGTATTCATATTCATATTCGTATTCATGTTCATATTCGTGTTTGTTGAATTCAGATCGTTGATTGTGACTCGTATTCTTAAACATATTGGGCGATGGATCCATCTACATGTAACCACAGTACTGGGCGGCGGGGGACACCAGCAACACTCTCACCGGTCAACTGGGCCCTGGCCTACGTATTAACATATCATGGCATTGGAAATACGATCGTCGGGGCTCCCTCTGGGCCTTTTCCCATAAATGGGCTCCCTCTGGGGCCTTCTCCCCTCACGACATCTCCAATCATATTCATCATATTCGTATTCGTATTCGTATCAACGGAAACACGATCGTTGGGCTCCCACTGGGACCATAACCCTCACGATATTTCAAACATATTGCAGTAGTCACAATCCCTTCACGTCCTTCAACATGTTATCATCACTTAATAAAAACATGCATATAATATCATTTTATTTTGAAACCAAGCATGCAACATATCTTTTAAATGTCCAATTCAACCCTTAATAATATACGAACATTTAAAAATCATATTTCAACAAATAAAAATTCAGAAACATGTTACATATAACATTTAGCATATAAAACAGCAAATAGGGCACTGCCATGACGTTTATAAATTTTTTGGTGTAAAAAGACCGTTTTACCCTTGGACTCGACATTTTACGTTTTCGACTTTTTTCTTGATTTCATGACTCTAACATGTCCCAAATAATTATTTAAGCCTACAAGAGTTTTCTCATATTTTTATTTAGCTTAATTCGATGACTTTTAAATTTATCTTTAAATATAGCGTTTTAATGCGTTTTAATCCCAAATTAAACCAAACTTTCATATAAAATTCCCAAATTTAAAACTTAGACTTATAATAATTATTTAAGCTTAAACCTATTTTTTCATAATTTTATAAAGCATAAAACTAAGCGTTTCAATTAACTCGTTAATTGGCGTTTCGTGCGGCGATTAAATTCCGAATAAATCCAAAACTCGTTATTTTGATCCCAAATTTTAAACATAGCCTTTTTAGTATTTATTCTACCCTTCCAAGTCGTGAGCCCCCCCGTGGACCCTTGGATTAATTTTTAGCTTTATAAATTTCGTTTTTGACACACTAACGAACCCACCAAGCCATCTCCCAATTTACCCGAGCCACGCCCGAGCCATCTTGAACCAAAACTTAGCCAACCCATCTAGGGACCCACCTGAACAAGCCCGGCCCGAAAAACCAGCCTTGGCCAACTCAAACACATTCTGGAAACTTACCCAACCCTGCGCTCATGCCTTGACTCACGCCCCTAGACTCTTAGTGCCACTAGGACACCTCCAGCCGAGCCACCACCGAGCCCAGCACACCCTGACCTTCCCTAGACCAAGCCCAGCCCCTGCCCATACCTGCCCAGTCCTTAGAACCCAGCAGCAAAGCCACCAGAATTCTGAAGCGCAACCTGCGCGTTTGCTGCGCCTTCCTCACGGTTTTCACCTTTGGCTCGAGCCACAGCCACACCAGCTGCACCAACCCCTGGCCCGACCTCTACCCATCATCTAGGACCCTTATGGACCCACCTGGATCGCCCTTAGCCGCGCTGCACCCTCTCCCGAACTACAGCAGCAGCCAACACGTAAATTGCTCGGGGAGAGTCCTAACTTTCGTGGACTCTTCCCCAGCCTGAACCACAGACCCTAGCCGCCCTAGGACCCTACCTAGCCTTCGACCCTGACCCTAGCCAAGCCCCCAACAAGCCCAGGCCAACCCCCAAGTCCCATGCAAAAAGGAACGAACCTTGAACCACACTTGCACATGAAACTCAAAAACTCACGGTTCCTTATTTATTTTTCCTCGGTTGTTCCAGCTTATGTTATAACAGGTTGTGCAGCAGGTTTAGTGTTTTCTAAGGCCTCTAAATTTGTGTATAAACATGCTTAATCATATCTTAATTCATGGCAGCCCCTTTAACAACTTAAAAACATGAATTCCAATCATAAAACCATGAGTTATCCCTTGTATATGCCATAAATCCGAAAATACTGAAAATAAATTTGTGTTCTTCATGCATACAATAATTAAAACAATATTATGATATGGTGGATGATAAAAGGAGATTAGGGCGTGCCTTTGCGTAATTTACGCACGAAAATCCGTTGACGACGAAGAACGGAGGGACACCTTGGCTTGAACTTTTGCTTGAACCTTCGAAATTTCTTCTTCAAATTAGTGATGGTGTGTGCCGTGTGCTATGGTGAGATTGGGAGAGAATTTCAGATTTTTCAAAATAGTGGGTGGCGTGAGTTTATGATGCAAAGTGAAGGGTTTGAGGTGGAGTTTAAAACATTAAATAGTTAATTAAGTCACTAATAAGGCTTAGGCCCATTAAGTAGGTAAATTAGGCCCATTAGAGCTTAATTAAAATTTTAGAAATAATTTTGCTTAAATAAGTTTGTGAATTTATTAGCCGGGTTGCCAAGAAGTTCGTATTTTTGTTGAAAAACCAACACCGATAAAATTTACGTCCCGACGTATAAAATCACCTCAAAACCCCATATTTTCAAAAATAAGAAAAAGCATCACCCATATTTAAAATAGTTAGAAACAATTATTTAATAAAAATCGTTTTCTATTTTTCAGCCCTCGATCTCCGTTCCTCGATCGCAACTCGAATAACCTTTTAAAAATACATTTTAACGCAACAATGTAGAAAATATATTTTAAACATGCAATTATGTACAACATAATTAATTAATGCAATTAAAATATTTAATCAAAATACAAGATAATTTAATAATTGCATGCATGTGGTTTACGTGGACCTTAAAATTTTCGGGGCGTTACAATCTTCCCCCCTTAAATTGAATTTCGTCCTCGAAATTCGCTTATCCTTAATAACCCAAAAGTTTAGACTTAGTTCTAGTATCCCAAAAATACACGCTTCCGCTACGCTACTCTGATAAAACTTAAATTCTAGAAAGTCCTTACGTCTGCTTGATCCCAAATAAATTTTCCCTTCTAAATCCTTATTTGCAAATGACAACTTAAAAAGACCCAAATGACTTAGTGCTAATACCATTATAACCTCAAATTTCAATTTTTCTTACGATTCCAAATATTAAAAGATGGATAACCAAACTTATTGTATATTATTTTTCTTATTTTATACCCAAAATATTCGTCACTTATCAAATTTCAATCTTAAAATCCCAAACGCATCCGATAACACTTAGATTTTTCAAGCCTAATATCGATTCATCTTTAAAAACCTTTGATTCAAATTCCTTATAATACTAAAACCAATATACCCTAAGCTTCTGAATATTCTTAAAAATCTAAATCCTCAAAATTCTTATCATTTAACCCATTCAATTCTCGCTTATTGCTAAAACTAGTCCCCAAATTCCTTAGCAATTGTGAAAATAAATTCTTAAGTTCCTCAAAAATTATCTTAATTGGTCTTAAATTTCGAAAATCCTAAGATTAACCCATAAGTTTTTATCATTCTTAATTTCCTTCTACGGGTTTCCCATAACATAATTTCGATAAATCTAAACTTATTTACCCAAAAATCAATTCCTATAACCAATATTACATTTTATCAAAACTTAAAATCCCAATTTATACATTTTATTATTCCCAAAGTCGATGCAAATCCTCGAGTCATTATTCCTTACGTCTATTTCTCAAAAATTAATTCAACTAGTACCCATGAATCATAAATATTTTCTTAGAGAATCTACGTGTCCCAAAGCTTTCATAATATTCTCGATTAACTTATATCCCAAATATCAAGATAGTCCAATTCCACCACAATAAACCAACATGCGTTGAAAAATAATTTTTCATTTCATATCATATCATGCATACAAATTCTAATGCATATAAATCATATACCCTCGTAATTCTATTAAACATGTGACGTAAACATATAAGTCATGTACTTATGTAGGTAACATCGTAAAATCATATCAAGCATGTAAACTTACAAATTTGAGGCTTGACGACTGATCTTCCCGGCGCTGATGGTGGCACAACCCTTTACAGGAACCACCGCTCTGATACCAACTGAAACGTCTGCATAACTTTTCTTGAAACGTGCTAGATTTTTTTTTTTTTAAAACCTCACATAGCATTCGGCCGAACCATAAAATATTTTTGATATCATTTTAAAATAAAACAACCAACTTCTTTATCAAATCTAAAAATAACGTTTGAAAAGTATAGCTCATAATATAACTTCTCAAAAATCTCTCATAAATAAATTGTCGTAAAAAAAATATCTTTAACATTGCTTAAAATCATGAATCGTAAACTACTGCGGAAAACTAGCGTAGGTCCTCGGGTTATGTGCACCTTCAGTCCAGTCGGATCAACCATCAAGACCTCCATTAGCATTATTGTAGTGACCCGTTCCAGAATCACCTACTAGTTGAGAACTAAGCATGCAATTAACTTAATTAATAAAAATCAGAGATAACAGCGGAAATACCAACAAATGATAGTTATACAACCCAATCGAAATCAGAACAACTCAAAATATATTCGGTACAACCATATCGAAATAGAATAGTACTGAAAACTAAACCAACCAGATACTCACTGTCCTCCTCCTGCTCTTCCCGAGCTGTCCAACCTGAGGCCTGCCCCGTGGGAATGGGGTGTCCAAGATAAACAAAAACCGAGGACGTGAGCGATAAGAACGCCCAGTACAAAAGCATGAGTATACAAACCTATATGAAATGCACATGCTATGATATGATACCAGGGTAGTCAAGAAACAGGAGTCACAAAAGATCTCAAAATGCTCAGTCTAGAGGCGCCAAGTGGATAGTGCCGCGCGGTCCAACCTCTGGGTCACTGCATCCACTGCAAGAACAGACGTGGACCTAAAATGTCCCGGACCACCGAAGCCCTCCCGACCCGTCGGCCACTGTGTACTCTCGGTGTCCATGCGTCCACAAGACAAGACAGGGCTGAGCGGCCCCACAAGATATAGCTTATCTCGAAAGAGATACAGCTCAACAGTAAAGGCTATCTCGAAGGAGATACGGCTCAACATGAAATGCAACGTGCAGTAATAAACGTGACATAATAGCATGCATCATATGACATATATCAATGCACCACATAATCATGCAACACATATAAGAATGTATACTCAACCAGGATATCTCGGATAGTACTTTCGTACCTCTATCACAGCAATCCTAATCCACTGGAATAACCAGACAACAGGTCTAGTCCAAGCCTATTCATCAAGTGAAAACCATCACTAAAACTTATCTACCAGACTTAACTAGATAATCCTGAGATAATACTGATACAATTCCAAACCTTCGTCCGTCGCTAGCCCACTGATGCCGCTACCTCCCAACTAGAGCACAGCTCTGCTACAAGACCAGCAGCTCCCCGCTAGTGCCCGAACCTCGGAAAAAGACTAGAATCTCACAGAAACGACTGAAATGCTATGGAACTCTCTGAATTGGCGAGTCACAAATGAAGCCTCGCGCCTCTATTTATAGCCAATGTTCGAACGATCCGAACCATGTCGGAAGCTCCGATCCGGCACACTTCGGACGGTCCGAACTCTGATCGGACGATCCGATCCTTGCATGCTTTCCACGAGTACAGCCACCTGTCTCGGACGATCCGAACCCCAATCGGATGATCCGAACCTTACCACGTGTCCAGAACCCTTCCACGTGTCCAGCCACCTGTCTCGAACGGTCCGACACCTGGCTCGGACGATCCGAACTCATCGGACGATCCGAACTCATCGGACGATCCGAACTCATCGTACGATCCGAACTTGTTCGGTCCTTCCGATCCCACCGAAAATATAATTAATCCGATAATTAACTCAAATTAGGAATCGGGTTACTACAATTATCATGATAACCTGCATCCATCACACCTAGTGAGTCTAAAGACTCAACACACCATAATCTTGATAACGAGTAATACGTAATACAGTTAACATATAACAGTGAAAAATACTTGTACTTAAAATATCATTTTCATGAAGATGCATAAACTTAAACTTAAGCATTTTCGTAAACATTTTCATGATGCACAAAAATATTTTCATAAAAACATAAGCATACTCATATTCATATACGTATTCATATTCATATTCGTATTCATGTTCATATTCGTGTTTGTTGAATTCAGATCGTTGATTGTGACTCGTATTCTTAAACGTATTGGGCGATGGATCCATCTACATGTAACCACAGTACTGGGCGGCGGGAGACACCAGCAACACTCTCACCGGTCAACTGGGCCCTGGCCTACGTATTAACATATCATGGCATTGGAAATACGATCGTCGGGGCTCCCTCTGGGGCCTTTTCCCATAAATGGGCTCCCTCTGGGGCCTTCTCCCCTCACGACATCTCCAATCATATTCATCATATTCGTATTCGTATTCGTATCAACGGAAACACGATCGTTGGGCTCCCACTGGGACCATAACCCTCACGATATTTCCAACATATTGCAGTAGTCACAATCCCTTCACGTCCTTCAACATGTTATCATCACTTAATAAAAACATGCATATAATATCATTTTATTTTGAAACCAAGCATGCAACATATCTTTTAAATGTCCAATTCAACCCTTAATAATATATGATAGGATCGGTTAGGGGGATCACCGTTGAGCTAAAATAGCTCGGTTCTTGAAATATTGAACACCGATGAATTAAATCGAGTTTGGTGTTCAAACCAAGCGGAAAATACTCGAAATAATCCTTCTTAGAAACCGAATAAATAATTTGTAAACCATTTAAAATATATGCACGTTGAATGAGTTAAGATATTCAGTTGAAGCATTTTATCAAACACTTGGTGTACAATATTTTGGTATTTGAAGAACACATAAAATGCTTCAAAAATGCATCTTTAAAACTATGAAATGATAAGTAAATGCAATAAAGAAATAGACACGAATTTGTTTATGGATGTTCGGAGATTTCAAATACTCCTACGTCACCCCTTCTTCCCCTTGGGAAGGATCCACTAGAAGACTTTGATTTATACAACTCATTGTACAAACCCATTCAGCTAGGACTTACCCACTGCCTAAAACTGAACTCCTAGCACTCAAGATTGTAGGCAGCACCTCACAATCAGCATATTGTTTAATGTCTCATATGCAAAGACTACAAACACAATGTTTTACGTCTTTGTGTAAAGACTCACTCAACTAATCTTTGAACTTCAACTCTCTTGTATATATGTGAGTGATTGTGTGTGAGGAATATATCAGTTACAGTGTACATCTCAAATATATCCTCACACAAGGGCTTGTGCTCTCAACTAGCTGATTTCTTCATGCTAACTGCCCATGCTTTGAATCCCCTTCAAAATCTCTTGTTTGATCTTCAAGATGTTGTATTTATAGGCTCCAACACTGATATATACGTTAGAAACAAGAATATGACCGTTGGAAAGTTTCTGTACTGTTTCCGAGATTGCAACGGTCAAATTCGTTTTGCTGGAAAATTTCCCGACTGGTCAACTCTGGTCAACTCAACTGGTCAATCAGTTCAACTGGTTCACTTGGTCTGGTTCAGTTCAACTGGTTCAGTTGGACTGGTTCAACTGGTCTGGTTCAGTTCAACTGGTTCATTTCAGCTGGTCTGGTTCAACTGGTCTGGTTCAGTTCAGCTGGTCTGGTTCAACTGCTCTTCAGCTGGTCTGGTTCAATTCAACTGGTTCAGTTGGTTGGTCAACTGGTCAGCAGCTGGTTCAGTTTCAGCTGGTGTGCTGAAATCAGCCCAGCTGATTTCAGTTTGTGCAGAACCAGTAGCTTCATCGCCATTTAGCAGCATCTTAAGCTTCGATTCAGACTTTGACTTCTATTAATGATTTGTAGATCTTTGTCTTGTCTTTCCAACGCATACTGAATCGCTTCGTTTCGATAACTGAGCTGAGAGATATGACCAAAATACCGCAGCTGCTCAAACCCAACTGATTGCTGTTTTCGTGTGATCAGTTCGGTAGTTCAGCGATCAGTTAGGCCATGATAACATACGATTTTGCCCAACTGACGTGAAATACAACTTGTTCGAAATTGAGTTTTCTAATCAGTCCATTTTGCGGATTGTCATTTGGATCATCCAGTTGAGAGATATCTTCAAAACACCGAAGCTCGCCAGAAATTCAGTTTGTGCAAAATTCAGTTTCAGCTTGCTTCTTGTGTTTGCAACTTCACACTTGAGTAATATATGTTAGAAACACAATAACAAGTTTTGTTAACATCAAAATCAAGATTGCGAACTTGAAAAGTTCCAACAATCTCCCCTTTTTGATGATCACAAAACTTTAATAAACAATCAACTCAACTAACATATTTCTCCCCCTTTTTGTGTTAATCAAAAAGTCACATTTTCAAAATATTTTAACCAAAATTTTCTCCCCCTCAATATTTAAAAATAATAACTCCATTAAAATCTTAATGAGGTCTCCCCCTATATTTTTGAAATTTTGAAAAATGTAAAAGAAGAGAGATAACTCACCAATTTTCTTCATGGCTCATTTTCTGCTGCAGCACATGTGCTTTGCCTTCAATAAATAAACTGTATTTTCTGGAGCATAACTAGGCTAAAACTTTTATACCGCTGCGAACCTCTACGAGTCTAGTTTATAACGCAAAAAACGGTTCGTCATTTGGACACTCGAGCAAGGATATATGTCATTTTTCCCACGGTCGCTGCAAGCTGCGCGAAAATTCAGTTTTGCATATATATGTGTAAAACAAAATCTGAAATTATGAATTTTAAACATCAAAATCAGTTTCAATGTTCTTTCAAGAACAACCCGCTCTGATACCAATTGATAGGATCGGTTAGGGGGATCACCGTTGAGCTAAAATAGCTCGATTCTTGAAATATTGAACACCGATGAATTAAATCGAGTTTGGTGTTCAAACCAAGCGGAAAATACTCGAAATAATCCTTCTTAGAAACCGAATAAATAATTTGTAAACCATTTAAAATATATGCACGTTGAATGAGTTAAGATATTCAGTTGAAGCATTTTATCAAACACTTGGTGTACAATATTTTGGTATTTGAAGAACACATAAAATGCTTCAAAAATGCATCTTTAAAACTATGAAATGATAAGTAAATGCAATAAAGAAATAGACACGAATTTGTTTATGGATGTTCGGAGATTTCAAATACTCCTACGTCACCCCTTCTTCCCCTTGGGAAGGATCCACTAGAAGACTTTGATTTATACAACTCATTGTACAAACCCATTCAGCTAGAACTTACCCACTGCCTAAAACTGAACTCCTAGCACTCAAGATTGTAGGCAGCACCTCACAATCAGCATATTGTTTAATGTCTCATATGCAAAGACTACAAACACAATGTTTTACGCCTTTGTGTAAAGACTCACTCAACTAATCTTTGAACTTCAACTCTCTTGTATATATGTGAGTGATTGTGTGTGAGGAATATATCAGTTACAGTGTACATCTCAAATGTATCCTCACACAAGGGCTTGTGCTCTCAACTAGCTGATTTCTTCATGCTAACTGCCCATGCTTTGAATCTCCCTTCAAAAGCTCTTGTTTGATCTTCAAGATGTTGTATTTATAGGCTCCAACACTGATATATACGTTAGACACAAGAATATGACCGTTGGAAAGTTTCTGTACTGTTTCCGAGATTGCAACGGTCAAATTCGTTTTGCTGGAAAATTTCCCGACTGGTCAACTCTGGTCAACTCAACTGGTCAATCAGTTCAACTGGTTCACTTGGTCTGGTTCAGTTCAACTGGTTCAGTTGGACTGGTTCAACTGGTCTGGTTCAGTTCAACTGGTTCATTTCAGCTGGTCTGGTTCAACTGGTCTGGTTCAGTTCAGCTGGTCTGGTTCAACTGCTCTTCAGCTGGTCTGGTTCAATTCAACTGGTTCAGTTGGTTGGTCAACTGGTCAGCAGCTGGTTCAGTTTCAGCTGGTGTGCTGAAATCAGCCCAGCTGATTTCAGTTTGTGCAGAACCAGTAGCTTCATCGCCATTTAGCAGCATCTTAAGCTTCGATTCAGACTTTGACTTCTATTAATGATTTGTAGATCTTTGTCTTGTCTTTCCAACGCATACTGAA
The DNA here is from genome assembly GCF_022965805.1 of Primulina eburnea. Lineage (NCBI taxonomy): Eukaryota > Viridiplantae > Streptophyta > Magnoliopsida > Lamiales > Gesneriaceae > Primulina > Primulina eburnea. The sequence continues at coordinate 20,349,509 of NC_133112.1, read as the reverse complement.
TCGCTTCGTTTCGATAACTGAGCTGAGATATATGACCAAAATACCGCAGCTGCTCAAACCCAACTGATTGCTGTTTTCGTGTGATTAGTTCGGTAGTTCAGCGATCAGTTAGGCCATGATAACATACGATTTTGCCCAACTGACGTGAAATACAACTTGTTCGAAATTGAGTTTTCTAATCAGTCCAATTCGCGGATTGTCATTTGGATCATCCAGTTGAGAGATATCTTCAAAACACCGAAGCTCGCCAGAAATTCAGTTTGTGCAAAATTCAGTTTCAGCTTGCTTCTTGTGTTTGCAACTTCACACTTGAGTAAATATGTTAGAAACACAATAACAAGTTTTGTTAACATCAAAATCAAGATTGCGAACTTGAAAAGTTCCAACAATATACGAACATTTAAAAATCATATTTCAACAAATAAAAATTCAGAAACATGTTACATATAACATTTAGCATATAAAACAGCAAATAGGGCACTGCCATGACGTTTATAAATTTTTTGGTGTAAAAAGACCGTTTTACCCTTGGACTCGACATTTTACGTTTTCGACTTTTTTCTTGATTTCATGACTCTAACATGTCCCAAATAATTATTTAAGCCTACAAGAATTTTCTCATATTTTTATTTAGCTTAATTCGATGACTTTTAAATTTATCTTTAAATATAGCGTTTTAATGCGTTTTAATCCCAAATTAAACCAAACTTTCATATAAAATTCCCAAATTTAAAACTCAGAATTATAATAATTATTTAAGCTTTTTTTCATAATTTTATAAAGCATAAAACTAAGCGTTTCAATTAACTCGTTAATTGGCGTTTCGTGCGGCGATTAAATTCCGAATAAATCCAAAACTCGTTATTTTGATCCCAAATTTTAAACATAGCCTTTTTAGTATTTATTCTACCCTTCCAAGTCGTGAGCCCCCCCGTGGACCCTTGGATTAATTTTTAGCTTTATAAATTTCGTTTTTGACACACTAACGAACCCACCAAGCCATCTCCCAATTTACCCGAGCCACGCCCGAGCCATCTTGAACCAAAACTTAGCCAACCCATCTAGGGACCCACCTGAACAAGCCCGGCCCGAAAAACCAGCCTTGGCCAACTCAAACACATTCTGGAAACTTACCCAACCCTGCGCTCATGCCTTGACTCACGCCCCTAGACTCTTAGTGCCACTAGGACACCTCCAGCCGAGCCACCACCGAGCCCAGCACACCCTGACCTTCCCTAGACCAAGCCCAGCCCCTGCCCATACCTGCCCAGTCCTTAGAACCCAGCAGCAAAGCCACCAGAATTCTGAAGCGCAACCTGCGCGTTTGCTGCGCCTTCCTCACGGTTTTCACCTTTGGCTCGAGCCACGGCCACACCAGCTGCACCAACCCCTGGCCCGACCTCTACCCATCATCTAGGACCCTTATGGACCCACCTGGATCGCCCTTAGCCGCGCTGCACCCTCTCCCGAACTACAGCAGCAGCCAACACGTAAATTGCTCGGGGAGAGTCCTAACTTTCGTGGACTCTTCCCCAGCCTGAACCACAGACCCTAGCCGCCCTAGGACCCTACCTAGCCTTCGACCCTGACCCTAGCCAAGCCCCCAACAAGCCCAGGCCAACCCCCAAGTCCCATGCAAAAAGGAACGAACCTTGAACCACACTTGCACATGAAACTCAAAAACTCACGGTTCCTTATTTATTTTTCCTCGGTTGTTCCAGCTTATGTTATAACAGGTTGTGCAGCAGGTTTAGTGTTTTCTAAGGCCTCTAAATTTGTGTATAAACATGCTTAATCATATCTTAATTCATGGCAGCCCCTTTAACAACTTAAAAACATGAATTCCAATCATAAAACCATGAGTTTTCCCTTGTATATGCCATAAATCCGAAAATACTGAAAATAAATTTGTGTTCTTCATGCATACAATAATTAAAACAATATTATGATATGGTGGATGAGAAAAGGAGATTAGGGCGTGCCTTTGCGTAATTTACGCACGAAAATCCGTTGACGACGAAGAACGGAGGGACACCTTGGCTTGAACTTTTGCGTGAACCTTCGAAATTTCTTCTTCAAATTAGTGATGGCGTGTGCCGTGTGCTATGGTGAGATTGGGAGAGAATTTCAGATTTTTCAAAATAGTGGGTGGCGTGAGTTTATGATGCAAAGTGAAGGGTTTGAGGTGGAGTTTAAAACATTAAATAGTTAATTAAGTCACTAATAAGGCTTAGGCCCATTAAGTAGGTAAATTAGGCCCATTAGAGCTTAATTAAAATTTTAGAAATAATTTTGCTTAAATAAGTTTGTGAATTTATTAGCCGGGTTGCCAAGAAGTTCGTATTTTTGTTGAAAAACCAACACCGATAAAATTTACGTCCCGACGTATAAAATCACCTCAAAACCCCATATTTTCAAAAATAAGAAAAAGCATCACCCATATTTAAAATAGTTAGAAACAGTTATTTAATAAAAATCGTTTTCTATTTTTCAGCCCTCGGTCTCCGTTCCTCGATCGCAACTCGAATAGCCTTTTAAAAATACATTTTAATGCAACAATGTAGAAAATATATTTTAAACATGCAATTATGTACAACATAATTAATTAATGCAATTAAAATATTTAATCAAAATACAAGAGAATTTAATAATTGCATGCATGTGGTTTACGTAGACCTTAAAATTTTCGGGGCGTTACAAACCAAGCCTCGAAAATGTGGCTTGGTCACGTCTTAGACATGATAGGGAGGTGTTCTAACCATGGCTATAGGCCCTAGGGCAGCCAAGAATAGGAAATTTCTCCCTTGACAGCAACAATAAAAATCGAGACTCGAATGTCATAAAGGAAGAGTTGCTGTCCTTTCTCGTAATTCCAGCGTGCATGGGACCGAATATTGCACCAACGTGATCCCAATACATCTTGGTACATGCCTAGGAGCAGCCTTGGGAGATTGGACACGAGCTAACCACCTGAAACACTAAAAACTCAGAACCCGTGAAGCAAGGTAAGAAGGCCGAAAATCTGCATGTTCTTTTTTTGAAAATCCCTTGATGTGTTTCGGTTTTTGCATTATAAAAACATGAGTATGATAAAAACAAATACTAATATGGCTTGATTGAGGAGTGAAAGAAACATAGACATGCCTTGGTTTGTTTTTGAACAAAAAACAAACGAAACAATGACGCTGCGCGGAGGAGACGGAGTGATTCGCTTCTCACTTTTTGTGGGGACCCGGACGCTAATCAAGTTCTTAATCATCGTTGGGACTAATTAATTAATTATAAAAACAGGGTCTAACTTTTTTTAAAAAAAATGCGGAACGTAGTGATATCAAGCTCATATACATATCAGTATAAAATAAAGTACATGTCCTGTACCGTCTACAAACCAGTAAAACTAAGATACAACATCTATATATCAAGTGTCACACCCTATATACATCAAAGTCCGAAGTCTCCACTCTATCACGATCTCTCCTCATCTCCTGGACCCTGATCCTGTCCCACTTGTTGTCATGTACACATACAGACAAGACAACAGCCGGATAATTCCGGTGAGAATATAATCCCAGTATAAATCAACGAAACATGCAATCATATAAATAAATATAAAGCATGTAATCAGGTAACAGATATATGTATCAAAATCTGAAACATAATCGATATAAAACTGTCAAACATATACGTGACTCCACGTCTCAGACTAGACTCAATCCTAGTCTAGGGATCCCGGTTTCCAAATGTGGTATTCCTATATCGAATTCCGTAATAGAAGGAACTATGTTCCTATTACTCGATATAACCAAATATGGTGTTCCTATATCGAATTCCGTAATAGAAGAATTCCAATCCTATTACTCGATATAACCAAACATTCGGTGTCCTGACCTATCCGTCATGGACTGTAGCTCTATCGCTAATATCTCATCTTGAGACATCGTGCCATGTGCCCGTGGCGATTCCACCACTATCAGGCACTTCTGTCACAAGATTACTCGTCTAACACCTGTCCTCTATAATTCAAGAAAACAAGTACAATCAGTCAAACCAATGCAAATATCAATACAATAAAGTAAAGTATGTGATTTAGGGAAACTCAAGTCTAAACCGACTCAAGTCGATCTCTGTAGTGACCCGTTCCAGAATCACCTACTAATCAGAACTTAAGCATGCAAAATTAACATTAAAACTGAATCAGGTAAAACAGCGGAAAAACAGTTTATACAACCCAATCGAAACTGTAAGTACAAAATACTTAAACAATCAGATCGAACTAAAACCAAGAACAAATACCAACAACTACAGGTCAACCTCTGCCGGCTCCCTGCCCACTCCCTCCTGGACCGTCCAACCTGAGACCTGCCCCATCGAATAGGGTGTCCAAAACAGAGATAAACCGAGGACGTGAGCATAAAACGCTCAGCACCGAAAGCATGAGTATACAAGACTATGACATGCATGTATGCAAAATGTACTGGATACCAGGATCTGGGTATATCGAAATACTGCTCAGGTAAATGACGTCAAGGTATGTAGCACTCTGCGCCGTCGCACCAGGAGGTGGCTCCCATACCGAAATAAACCTGTGGATATACCGGTGACCTGACCACCGTCGGCCAACGGGGTCCAACCATCCACAATAAACGAGGGCTGAGCACCCTCTCAACAGGCTATCTCAAAGATAATCAGGCTCAACATGATTATGCAAATGCCGCATAATAAACCATGCATCATATGACAGATAATAATGCAACATATAAACATGCAACACATAGTAAAGCATACTCAATCCTGCTATCTCGGATAGTACTTTCGTACCTCAAACCAGTAGATCCTAGAAATCAGCCCTAGAATCAAGCCTGCGTCCGTAGTCAGCCCACTGATGCCGCTAGCTCCCCAACTAGAGCACAGCTCCGCTTCAAAACCAGTAGCTCCCCGCTAGTGCCTGAACCTCGGGAAAAGACTAGAAACCCATCAGAAACGACTAAAACGCTCTGGAACACTCGGAATTGGCGAGTAACAAATGAAGCCTCGCGCCTCTATTTATAGACAACGATCGGACGATCCGATCCACTTCGGACGCTCCGATCCGGTACACTTCGGACCATCCGATCCACTTCGGACGATCCGAACATTGCATGTCTTCCACGTGCCCAGCCACCTGTCTCGGACGATCCGAACCCTGATCGGACGATCCGAACTCTGCATGGCTTCCACACGTCCAACCACCTGTCTCGGACGATCCGAACCCTCTTCGGACGGTCCGAACCCTCTTCGGACGGTCCGAACCCGGTTCGTTCCTTCCGATCCCACCGAAATATAATTAATCCAATAATTAACTCAAATTAGGCATCGGGATACTACATTCTCCCCCCCTAAAAAGGATTTCGTCCGCGAAATCGAGTCTGAAGAATGACAATTCTGAACAACAATACATTCAACTTAAGAATGAATTACAACTGAAAGTACAACTGAAATTACAATCATAACTGAAAATACTACAACTAGAACAATTCTGGATGCTCTGACCGCATGCGACTCTCTAGTTCCCAAGTAGCTTCTTCAGTACCTCGGCGCTGCCACTGCACTAAGACAAGAGGAATAGTCTTATTTCGCAGTACCTTATCCTTCCGGTCTAAGATCGAAACCGGTCTTTCCACAAAAGACAAATCCGGATTCAGCTGAACTTCTGTCGGATGCAAAACACGAGACTCATCCGCTACGTATCGTCTCAACAAGGACACATGAAACACATTGTGAACACTAGACAGATACGGTGGCAAAGCTAATCTGTAGGCCAAATCTCCCACACATTCTAAGATCTCAAAAGGACCAATGAATCTCGGAGATAGCTTACCTTTGAGTCCAAATCTCAGAATCCTCCGAAAAGGTGATACCTTGAGAAACACTTTCTCGCCTGCATCAAAATGAAGAGGTCTGCGCTTGGAGTTCGCATAACTCGCTTGTCGATCCTGAGCAGTCTTAATCCGCTGTTTGATCACAAGAACTTTGTCCATGGCCTGCTGAATCAATTCTGGACCCTCGACCTGTCGTTCTCCGACTTCTTCCCAGAACAGAGGAGTACGACAACGTCGACCATACAATGCTTCAAACGGAGACATACCAATACTCCTATGAAAACTGTTGTTGTATGCAAACTCTATCAGCGGCAGATGATCCTGCCAAGCTGGCCCGAAATCCATCACACAAGATCTCAACATATCCTCAAGAGTACGAATAGTCCTCTCTGACTGACCGTCAGTCTCTGGGTGATATGCAGTTCTCAAACTCAAGGTAGTGCCCAAAGCTTGCTGAAAGCTGCCCCAAAATCTAGATGTAAATCGAGGATCTCTGTCACAAACGATACTCACGGGCACACCATGAAACCGTACAATCTCCTGAATGTACAACCGTGCCATCCGATCGAAAGTGAAATCTCTGTTATACGGAAGAAAATGGGCAGACTTAGTAAGCCGATCCACTACCACCCAGATAGCATCTCTATTCCCCACAGACATAGGCAAGTGAGTCACGAAGTCCATCGTGATATGCTCCCACTTCCACTCCGGAATAGGAAGATTCTGCAACAAACCTCCAGGTCGTCGATACTCAGCCTTCACCTGCTGACAGACTAGGCACTTGGAGACATACTGATAAACATTACGCTTCATACCTTTCCACCAAAATCGAGTCCTCAAATCTTTATACATCTTGTTGCTCCCTGGATGAACACTCAACTTGCTACGATGAGCCTGAGACAAAATCTCTTCCCTCAAAGTGTCATCTTCCGGTACAACAACACGACCAGATAAGCACAAAAGACCCTCGGACTGATAGTGGAAACCAGAAGTATTTTCTCCATCAGCCAACCGAGCTAATTTCTGAATCTTAGAATCAGACATCTGAGCATCTCTAATCCGAGAATACAAAACTTGCTCGGACAAAATAGTAGCTATACGGATACTCTCTGTTCCCTTCCGATGCTTACAATTGAATCCCATCGAACAGAAATCCTGAATAATCCCAGATACAGCACCAGTCTGAAGGGCAGACAATCTCACCTTGCGACTAAGAGCATCGGCCGTGAGATTCGCAGATCCTGGATGATACTTGATCTCACAATCATAATCTTTGAGTAGATCCATCCAACGACGCTGACGCATGTTCAACTCGGCCTGAGTGAACAGATACTTCAAACTCTTATGATCGGTGAAAATCTCAAATCGCTCACCATACAGATAATGGCGCCAGATTTTCAAAGCAAAAACGATCGCTGCTAATTCCAGATCATGAACAGGATAGTTTTCCTCATGAGACTTTAACTGTCTCGACGCATAAGCAATCACATGCTCATTCTGCATCAGAACACACCCTAGTCCCTGCAAAGAGGCATCGGTGTAAACACTGAAACCACCAGATCCAGACGGTAAAGCCAAAACAGGCGCAGATGTCAAACGTCTGCGAAGTTCTCAGAAACTCTCTTCGCACTCTGATGTCCACTCAAATGAAACATCTTTTCGAGTGAGCTGAGTGAGTGGCTTAGCAATCTGAGAGAAGTTGACAATGAAACGGCGATAATACCCAGCCAATCCCAGAAAACTGCGGATCTCGGCTACTGTCGTCGGACGCGACCAGTTCAATACCGCTTCCACCTTGTTTGGGTCAACTGAAACTCCCTTGCTAGAAATGACATGACCAAGGAATACAACCCTGTCAATCCAAAACTCACATTTACTCAACTTCGCATAAAGCTGATTCTCGCGAAGTGTCTGTAAAATAATCCTTAAGTGTTGTGCGTGTTCTTGCTGATCATGCGAATAGATTAAGATATCATCTATAAACACCACAACAAACTTATCCAAGAATTCCCGAAAAACCCGATTCATCAGATCCATAAAAACTGCTGGTGCATTCGTCACCCCAAAAGGCATAACCAGAAACTCATAATGCCCATACCGGGTCCTGAATGCAGTCTTCGATATGTCTCCCTGATGAACTCGAAGCTGATGATAACCAGACCTTAAATCAATCTTGGAATACACAGAGGTACCTTGCAGTTGATCAAATAAATCATCAATCCGTGGCAACGGATACTTATTCTTTATCGTCGCACGATTCAACTGCCGATAATCTATGCAGAGCCGCATAGAACCATCCTTCTTTTTGACAAAAAGAACTGGTGCTCCCCACGGGGACACACTGGGTCGAATATACCCCTTGTCAAGAAGATCCTGCAACTGCTGTTTCAATTCTTGCATCTCCGATGGAGCTAATCGATAAGGAGCTCTAGAGATTGGTGCCGTGCCTGACACTAAATCAATGCCGAAATCCACATCCCGAACGGGAGGAAAACCAGGAATCTCCTCGGGAAAAACATCCGGAAAATCACAAACCACTGGAATGTCACTGATACCGACACTATCTGCGGACGAATCAATAGCATAGATAAGGTAGCCTTCCCCGCCCGACTCTAAAGCACGACAAGCTTTCAGAGCAGAAACCACGGGCATCGGGGTCGCGCTCCCTCTCCATAGAAAAACCAACTGTCGCCCTCAACTGGACGAAACTGCACAAACTTCTGATAACAGTCCACAGTAGCTCTAAACACAGTCAGCACATCTATTCCCAGAATGCAATCAAAATCCTCCATCGCAAGAATCATCAAATTAGCAGTTAAAACATTACCCTCAAACTCTAGAGGACAACCCAAAACTAGACGTTTAGCTAACACCGAATGACCCATCGGTGTGGAAACAGATACCACAACGTCCAAAAAAGTGAAAGGTAATGCATGACGCTTAGCAAATCTCGCAGATATGAATGAATGAGATGCACCAGTGTCAATGAGAACGTAAGCAGGTAATCCACATAATAAAAATAAACCTGCGATAACTCTCTCGTTCTCCTCAGCAGCCTGATCCTGGTTAAGAGCAAAGACCTGCCCTTGAGTACGCGGTCGGAGGTTAGAACCCTGAGTAGACTGTCCCTGCTGTGGCCTCTGATGAACTGAAGCCTGAGAACCAGATCCTGATCCTCCGCCCGTCTGTGGACAATCTCTCTTCATGTGGCCCATCTCACCGCACTTGTAACAAGCACCCGCAACCTTGCGACAACGCTCCTTCGAATGATCCTTCCCGCAGTGCTGACACGGGCCCCTCTTCTTCCCAAAATGGTGAACTCCTCCAGATCCAGAGGAAGAAGAAGTAGATCCAGCCTTCTTAAATGCTTGGGCGCGGGGACCCAAAGAACTAGGAGGACGAGCAGACTGCATGGCTCGACCTCTCAGCAAACTGCCCTCAGCTTGGCGACAACGGTTCACAAGGCCCTCATACGATGTCGGATCATCGCAGACAACAACCCGATCATAAATCTCCTGATTGAGGCCCTGAAGAAAATGGTTATACTTGGCCATAGCATTGTCACTGACATGCGGAACATACGGAAGCAACTCAAAGAACTTCTGCTGATACTCATCAACAGACAAACTTCCCTGCTTCAGATTGATCAACTCAATCGCCTTGGTCTGCAGAAGAGCTGGCGGAAAGTAAAGCAGCATGAAAGCGGCTCGGAAATCGGCCCAAAGAACTCGACCCTGTCGCTGAACTATCGGTGCAGAGGTAGACCTCCACCACTTACGCGCACCACCCTCCAGCAAGAAATCAAGGGTATCCATCTGCTGCTCCGCCGAGCACTGAAAAGTCTTGAAGCAGCTCTCCATCCTCTCAAGCCAGTTCTCCGCAACATCCGGAGTCTCACCGCCCGAAAGAGGTTTCGGTCCCATCTGCAAGAACCGATGCATACTAAAACTCCGAGGCTCATCACGACGGTGTTGACGACGTTCTCGATGCTCTCGACGACGCTCCCGATCGTCGTGGTCTCCCCAGCGTCCAACGCTGCCATGACTACTAGCATCGTCGTCAAAACCAGACATCTTTTAGCTACAAAAGTTACCAGAGATTAAACCCAAAAGAACAGTTCTAAATCCCAAAATCTTAATGCATGCTCTGATACCATAAATGTAGTGACCCGTTCCAGAATCACCTACTAATCAGAACTTAAGCATGCAAAATTAACATTAAAATTGAATCAGGTAAAACAGCGGAAAAACAGTTTATACAACCCAATCGAAACTGTAAGTACAAAATACTTAAACAATCAGATCGAACTAAAACCAAGAACAAATACCAACAACTACAGGTCAACCTCTGCCGGCTCTCTGCCCACTCCCTCCTGGACCGTCCAACCTGAGACCTGCCCCATCGAATAGGGTGTCCAAAACAGAGATAAACCGAGGACGTGAGCATAAAACGCTCAGCACCGAAAGCATGAGTATACAAGACTATGACATGCATGTATGCAAAATGTACTGGATACCAGGATCTGGGTATATCGAAATACTGCTCAGGTAAATGACGTCAAGGTATGTAGCACTCTGCGCCGTCGCACCAGGAGGTGGCTCCCATACCGAAATAAACCTGTGGATATACCGGTGACCTGACCACCGTCGGCCAACGGGGTCCAACCATCCACAATAAACGAGGGCTGAGCACCCTCTCAACAGGCTATCTCAAAGATAATCAGGCTCAACATGATTATGCAAATGCCGCATAATAAACCATGCATCATATGACAGATAATAATGCAACATATAAACATGCAACACATAGTAAAGCATACTCAATCCTGCTATCTCGGATAGTACTTTCGTACCTCAAACCAGTAGATCCTAGAAATCAGCCCTAGAATCAAGCCTGCGTCCGTAGTCAGCCCACTGATGCCGCTAGCTCCCCAACTAGAGCACAGCTCCGCTTCAAAACCAGTAGCTCCCCGCTAGTGCCTGAACCTCGGGAAAAGACTAGAAACCCATCAGAAACGACTAAAACGCTCTGGAACACTCGGAATTGGCGAGTAACAAATGAAGCCTCGCGCCTCTATTTATAGACAACGATCGGACGATCCGATCCACTTCGGACGCTCCGATCCGGTACACTTCGGACGATCCGATCCACTTCGGACGATCCGAACATTGCATGTCTTCCACGTGCCCAACCACCTGTCTCGGACGATCCGAACCCTGATCGGACGATCCGAACTCTGCATGGCTTCCACGCGTCCAACCACCTGTCTCGGACGATCCGAACCCTCTTCGGACGGTCCGAACCCTCTTCGGATGGTCCGAACCCGGTTCGTTCCTTCCGATCCCACCGAAATATAATTAATCCAATAATTAACTCAAATTAGGCATCGGGATACTACGATCCGAACTCTGCATGGCTTCCACGCGTCCAACCACCTGTCTCGGACGATCCGAACCCTCTTCGGACGGTCCGAACCCTCTTCGGACGGTCCGAACCCGGTTCGTTCCTTCCGATCCCACCGAAATATAATTAATCCAATAATCAACCTGCATGCGTAGGGTAATTGGCTTTGTTTGCTGTCGTGGACCTTTCCAGTGGCAATTTGATTGACCATGGAATGATATAGACATCAAGGGGTATGGTATGAACCGTGGCTAAGGGCCATAGGCCAACCAAGATTCACACCACACCACAAAAACGAAACTACACATGCAGTACAAAAATGAAGGGGCCGAGGGGGGGCTGTTCTTGTTTCTTTTATTGAAAAACCGATTCTACCATGAATCAAGCCTCAAAAAGGCGGCTTGGTCACGTCTTAGACATGATAGGGAGGTGTTCTAACTATGGCTATAGTGTTAGAGTAGATGCGCTGCAAGCCAACGGTTGGCTAGGGAATTTATTGACTCAAGTGAAATAAACAATCTTTATTTTAATATAATTTAACCTTTTATGGTCTTGTTATACTTTATATGTATACCATATAAACAGCATAGATAAAGTCCTTGATTATGCTTTAATACAAATGAATCGTAATTCAATGTTGAAACTCATTTGTAAACACTGCATATTCTAAATTCGTTCCTATACGATTCAGCCGCTTAAAACAGGGATAAAGTTCGCTTGAGCTCGAGACTAGCATCTGTAATGTTGTGTACTGCGTTTCTTGGTAAGGGCATAGCATATGATGATTATACCGAACAACCCTACCTCGGACTTTCCAAGTTGTTATGATTCATCGAGAGGATAAGTCTGTGGTTATGATTGTACACCATTAGTCCTTACGACCCGGGACAAAACTAAGCCTCTATATGCTAGGATTGTGCTTTGACTCGTTTACCGGCTCCAAGAGAGTCATCAGGTGGCAAGGTTGGGAACAATTGCGACACATATAGGAGCCGGTGCATTGTAGTCGGGGATTAACCGGTCACCTACGGGTGTGGATATCCTATTTGATCTGATGTAATAATAGTGAATGGAATCTCTGGCCAGAGTATGAAATGTACGTCGGAGAAGGAGTTCTCCAATAGTACATGTGATGCCACTATTATAGTTATCAGATTATGATCGAATTAATATGCAACCCTCGATGAATCAATGGTTGCAGATTTGATTAGGATATATGAGATGAAGGGACCGTATTGTACGTTAATCATACTCGACTGGTTCTTGCAGGCACTATCAGTGATACCTAGGGGATTATGGGGCGATGCTACTAGACGCTCTTACCATGATCCGATGGGTGCAATCAGAAATGAGTTCTGGCATTCTTGATCAAGGGGTTGATGAAAAGAATGGGGCTAACTAGGGTAAGCCCGAATAAAGGAACATGTCCTGAATCACAAAGAGTTGTGAAACCACGGCTAGCTGTATCCCTGAACCATTGAGGGTCACACAAGCACTGGATCATTTATTCCCATTGAGAGAATAAATTCAAGGAGTTGAATTTATATTATGATGTAGTAAATTCAAGAAGTTAAATTTATGATAATTAAATTTTGAGAAAATAAATTCAAGTAGTTGAATTTATGAAATTTGGAGAAAATAAATTCAAGGAGTTGAATTTATAAAATTTTATAATTTAATTTATTAAACTCAAAAATTGAGTTTATTAAATATTAAATTTTTGAGGTGATAAAAATTCAAAGAGTTGAATTTACAATTTAAATAATAAATTCAAATGTTGAGTTTATAATGTATTTAATTTATTAAGCTCAAGAGTTGAGTTGATTAATTAATAAATTAAATATGGTGGGTAATATGTTTAATGGGCTTGTAGGAGTACAAGTCCAACATATTAAATAATTAAAACTATTAATGGGCCTTGATTAATAGATTAAACTAGTGTGACTAGCCCAATTAATTAATCAAGCCAATTAATGTTAATTAAAGGGCCCAATTATGATACTATGATAATTAGGTCATGGGTTACTTATAAATAAGAGTTGAAAAGAAAAACCCTAGCCGCCACCATAAGAAATTTTTGAAAATCAGCCTCCTCCTCCAAATATTTTTGGCCACCTCATTGTAGGGAAAAGGTTGAGCCGTCTCTCAAATCTTGATCTCTAACGCAAAACTTCTCCCAATCTTCTAGTGCAAATTGGAAGATGAATAGATCATCCAGTCGTGGACCTAATTAGAAGAAAAAAAAAGGAGTATCTTGAAGAAAGTTCGTAGGGATTCATCAAAAGCTAGATCCGTCATACCGGATCAATTGGTGCCACGTGATTTATTCACAAAGGTATAAATTCTAATGCCCTATGAATGTTTGATAAAATTGTACGAGCGCCCAAACAATATCTTGAATGTCAAGATCTAAAATTTTTTAAAACTTCCGCTGCATTTGGAGGTGTAAAAAACCGAGATCCAACATATAGGACCCTAGGGCAGCCAAGATCAGGAACTTTCTCCCTTGACAGCGACAATAAAAATCGAGACTCAAATGGCATAAAGGAAGAGTTGTTGTCCTTTTTCGTAATTCCAGCGTGCATGGGACTCGACTATTGGAGCAACGTGATCCCAATACATCCTAGTACATGCCTAGGAGCAGCCTTGGGAGCCTGGACACGAGCCAACCACCTGAAACACTAAAAACTCAGAACCTGTGAAGCAAGGTAAGAAGGCCGAAAATCTGCATGTTCTTTTTTTGAAAATCCCTTGATGTATTTCGGTTTTTGCATTATAAAATCATGAGTATGATAAAAAAATTACTAATATGTCTTGATTGATGAGTGAAAGAAATATAGACATGCCTTGGTTTGTTTTCGCACGAAAAACAAACGAAACGACGACGCGGAACGGAGGAGACGGAGTGCTTCGCTTCTCAATTTTTCTCTCTTAATTTTCTATGGCTTGCTCACGATTTTGTTCTGAAATTTTCTCTGATTTTCGGTGGTGAGGAGAGGGAATAAAGGGTTAGGAGAATGAATGGAAATTGCAAGATAGAATGGGAGATTAAATGGTAACAAAAATCTTGCTATCAATGAATTTGTGAGATAAGGAAAATATGAATGATATCAAAACATTTTGAGGGGTAATTAGAATGCAAGGGGCCGAAAATTAGTCTAGGTTCAAGGTAGAAAAATTTTGCTTAATTAATTATTTGTTAGTGATTTAAAAGTGGGGAGGATATCTATCTAGAAAAGATTGAGGAAAGATAATAAATAATGAGTTGTAAATCAAAATTAAATCTTTTAAAAAAAGAGGTGGCCGATTTTATCATCTAAAATGTGGGTAGGATATGGCTTAGTTATTAATTAAATGAGGATTTAAATTGAGGGAATTATCTACCCAGAAATTGATATAGAAAAGAATCAAGGTTGAGTTGTCAAAGAAAATTTAAATCTTTTAAATTGTGGTGACCGAAAATTACTATTAAAGTTTGGTAGGACTACTGTATAAATATTAATTAGTGGTGAATAGAATTTAGGGATTTATCTATCATGAAATGGATAGGGAAAGATATTAAAGAAATGAGTTGACAACTATTTTTAAATTAAATAAAAGTGATGGCCGAAAACTTTGATAAGGGGAGGGAAAATATTTCTTAAATATTGTATTTTTAAATCTCTAGTGTTTTACCTACCTATTAAATATTTTAATGAGTTAGGAAATTAATTATGGAATAATATTATCTTGCATGCATGGCTAAATAATCAAATTACTTAATAATTCCTTAAACACCATTTTTCATTAAATTAAATTATTATTTATCTTAAATAAATTTTAGGAATGAATTCTTAATGTTAAATTTTATCTCAAACTCCAACTCCAGTCCGGTCTCACTCAATTAACTGAAAAGATAACATTGAAACTAATGCAATAAAATAATTAAATTTAAAGAAAAGCATTTAAATTCTCATGCAATAAAATCATATTTAGATACTAGAATTATGCATGGCTTATACGTAGTCTAATTTACGGGTTCTACATGCACCGTATTCTTCATTATATGGTAGAAATTGTCGATCTCCTGTACATTGGGATGAAATAGGAGAAAGAAAGATATTAGGCCTTGAATTGGTACAATAGACAGCTGAATTGGTAACTCAGAGAAAGAATTCACACTGCACAGAGTCGACAGAAAAGCTATGCTGATGTGCGACGCCGTCGATTGGAATTTAAGGTTGGTGACCATGTATTTGTAAAGATATCACCATTGGAGGGCATTTTGTGTTTCGGCAAGAAGGGAAAATTAAGTCCAAGATATATTGTTCCATTTGAAATCTTGGAAAGAATAGGAGACAAGTCCTACCAAGTTGCTTTACCACCGGACTTATCAAATGTTCACAACGTTTTTTCATGTTTCCTTGCTACGGAAATATCTGGCCAATCCTTCTAACGCTCTTTATTACAAACCATTGGAGCTTGCATCGAATCTCTCAAATGAAGAATGACCGGTCCAAATCCTCGACAGGAAATCAAAAGTGTTACGAGGCAAGGAAATACCATTGGTGAAACTATTATGGCGCAATCATGCAATTGAAGAAGCAAATTTAGAGCGAGAAGACGAGATTCAACAGATATATCCTGAACTATATGGTATGTAAAATTTCGAGGAAGAAATTCTTTGAAGGAGGGGAGAATTGTAATTCCCGGTTACTCGTACAAATGATAATAATGCGTTTAAGTCATTTAATGTGTAGTTATTTAGTTCATTATATTTTTCATGTTGATTGACGTATCGATATTGAGATTGAATTGATTTCTAGATTGTCCATGGTATATTGAGAATGAAAATGTGTCTAAATAGTGATAGTAAGATGTGTAGGTAGTGGTAGTGTAATGAAATTGGTAGGAATTGAGATGAAAATATGCCAGTTTTTACGGGTTTTAGCATAATGATTAGAATATGTATCCAAATTATGTGAGGTCATAACCATTAGAAAGCTAAGATGTAATGCTACAACTTTCATGTTTTGGTTTTGTCAAAATCATTGTGGAAGACAATTCAAAAGTGCCTTGAAGTGTGTCGTGTATATCGTCATTCCTTCACTGACACATGTTAGAAGAATAAGCATAAATTTTTACTCAGACCTCCAAATGACATGAAATCAGTTGGAGATTAAAGCTAAGACATACGACTACAATGTTTACGTTTACCACTTTTTCAGATTATGGAAGGAAGAAACGTTTTTGGAGCGATTTTTAATGGAATAGTGTGCAGAGCCGAAAGCTGCCCGTCCGGGCCGAAGAGAATGTTCGCCCGGGCGGACCTGCACAAAATGATTGCCGAGAGTTCCTCACCTGGACGGTAAAAGACGTCCGCCCAGGAGCCGCCTCATGTATAAAAAGATAAGTTTCGACTTTCTAAGCTAATCCAACCATTTCTTTACCTCTTTACCAGCAAAACACGAAGGAACCAAAATTTCTTCCTCCCAAATGCTCCCTTCTTCATTCCTTTCATTCCTCCCAAAAGCTCCCTGCGGATCTCTGAGGCATTCTTCGGCTCAACCTGTTCCTTAACTGCTGCTAACTTAGCTGGATCCACCTCAATGCCACTGCAAGAAATTATGTGACCCAAAAACGCTACCTTCTCCAACCAGAATTCACACTTACTAAAACTTTGCAAACAACTTGCGACTTTGCAAGACCTGCAAAACTGTACCCAAATGTTGTCAATGCTCCTCATGGCTCTTCGAATAAATGAAAATGTCGTCAATGAACACTGTGACAAACTGATCTATGTAGGGATGAAATACTCGTTTCATGAGGTCCATAAAAATTGCTGGAGCATTCGTCAGTCTGAATGGCATCACTAAAAACTCGTAATGCCCATACCTAGTTCTGAAGGCCGTCTATGAATATCTGCATCTTTTACCTTCAGTTGATGATACCCTGATCGAATATCTATTTTAGAGAACACTGTAGCTCCTTGCAACTGATCAAAAAAGTCCTCGATCCTTGGAAGTGGGTATTTATTCTTGATCGTTACCTTGTTGAGTTCTCGGTAATCGATACACAGCCTCATGCTCCCATATTTCTTCTTAACGAAGAGCACTGGTGCGCCCCATGGTGAGAAACTACGACGAATGAATCCTTTGTCAAGAAGATCATGAATATGTTGCTTGAGTTCTATCATCTCAGTTGGAGCTAGTCGGTACGGTGCCTTAGATATTGGCACGGTGCCTGGCACAATATCAATAGCGAACTCCACCTCTCTCTTTGGTGGAAGGCCTGTGACGTCATAGGGAAAAAAGTCAGGGAAATCTCTGACCATTGGTACATCAGGTAATGACAGAGTGGGTACGTCAGGTGCAGAAGTAATGCTAGCCAAGAAAGCCTGACATCCCTTGGAAATAAGTCTCTGCGCCTGCATGCAAGAGATCATGCGAGGGAAACTCCCCCACCTAGCTGGCTCAAAGAGAAACTGCTCCATTCCCAAAGGTCTTACTAACACTGACCTTTTCTCTAAATCAATAAGAATTCTGTTCTTCGTCAGCCAGTTCATTCCCAAAATGATATCAAATTCTGGCATCGGCAACACGATCAGATCGGCATGTACTAGGTGGCCTTGCAGTTCAAGATCGATGTCTCTAACCACACAAGTAGCTGATAATTCTTCCCCTGATGGGACTGTCACTGAGTAGCTCACATGGAGTCCAATAGACTTGACGTCTAAATGATTAGCGAATGTCTCCAAATTAAAAGAGTAGGTGGCCCATGAATCTATCAAGGCCTTCGTGGCTACTCTCTTTATGAAAATATTTCCTGAGAGACGTTAGCACAATACAAAACTTATATCCCAAAATTCTAACTTTAACCTCATGCATAGTAGACAATTTCTACACAGAGTCACCAAATGTACTAACTAGCACAATAAAGATCCCAAATCGAATTCAAAACATGCATCGCAAAATAATACGGTGCTTAATTAAATAAGTTTACCGGTCAGTAATGTCGTGTCTGGGTTCGCTTCCTGAGCCTGCATGACGAACACTCTTCCATGGGTTGGATGCCTCCACTGTGGGCACTCCTTTAACATGTGATCGCTGACTCCACATTTAAAGCACTTGCCCGATCCATATAAACATTTTCCCGGATGCTGTCGGTTGCACTTCGGGCACACCGGGTACTCACCAGGCCTTTGAGGAGCCTTCTGCTGTGGAACAGGACCCTTGCCTTTCGGCAGTCCTTGAAATGGCTTCTTCCCTTGCTGACCTTGGTAATGCATCTTAAACTGAGGTCGCTGTGGTGCCTGATAGGGCCTCTTGCCCTACATGTCCACCTCGATGTCTCTCTGGTCTTGCTCTGCCGCAAAGGCTCTAGACACGACAACGACATAAGTAGTCGGAACAGCAACCCTCACATCACGGCACAAGATCGGTCGCAAACCATCCATAAAGTTCCTCAGCTTCCCCTGGGCATCATTAGATATCAGGGGCACAAAGTGACACCCCCTTTCAAACTTCCTGACAAACTCTGAAAAACTGTTGTCTCCCTGTTGCAGCGTCATGAATTCCCTGGTCGGTCTGGATCGTACTTCTTCATTGAAGTACTTAGAGTAAAATACCTCGTTAAAGTCATCCCAAGGAAGGGTCTGCAAATTCACTGTTATGGACGCGCTCTTCCACCACAGTCTGGCGTCCCCTATCAGTATAAATGTGGCACACCTGACCATATCTGCATCTTGCAGCTCCATAAAGGCAAAAATTACCTCGATGGATTTAATCAATACCTTGGCTATCATCGGGTCAGTGGTCCCCAAAAACTCTTTGGGTTCATCTGCCTGAACCTCTCGTACACTGCTTATGGTCAGGGCCTTGCCCCTGTGTCCACTGCAGCCTGGTTCTCGCAAAATGTGCGAAGAACTGAGTCATTCCTGCAAGCATCTGTGCCTGCATATCTGGCGGTGGAGGAGGAGGAGCGTCTCTCCCCTCCTCTCGAGCCTCTCTATCCTCGCCTCTTGCTTCCCGATTAATCATGCGTCTAGGAGGCATATTGTTCCAACAATTTACCCAACACGTAAACCCCATGTGCATGAATATATACAAATAACATAAGATGTACGTAATTTGAACTTAAAACATGGACATACTGAAATCATGGCTTAATGCTTAATACATGAAAGAATTCAAACATTAAAACTTACAGACTTAAGGTGTGGCTTCGTGAGCTTCTCGCAACTGACAGTAGGAATAACCCTTTACAAGAACACCGCTCCGATACCAATTGTAACGTACCGTACTTTAAAAATATTTAAAATTTGCGAAAAAATAAACATTTTCATAAATACAAAATAAACTTTTAAATATCGATTTAAAATAAGCTATTCATCCAAAAATAATTGCAGTAAAAAGATCGTAAAGAAAGTTTGCTAAAACACTTGTTTAAACATCGTAACTCAAAACATGAGATCAGAGTAATAAAAATTTTCATGCTTGAAATCTTAAAAACATGGGCGGTCCTCGGGTTTAGCCTCCCACTCAGTCCAAGCCAGCTCATTGGTCCACACCCCTCGTCTCCTCAAAGTCATCCTCACCTGCATCGATCAAGTCTAGTGAGTATAAAGACTTAACATGTATATACTGGGAGTAACAAGCAGTACGTAATAAAACCACATGTATCTTTAAAATAGAACGTACATACTTGAACTTGAACTTGCATACAAAAGCTTGAACATACATACGTATTATAGACGTGCCATAATCGTGAAACTTTTCTTAACATGCTAGCATGGTACATAGCATACATAACATAATTTATCGTAGAGGCATGTTTCAAAACAAGTGACCCATTCATAAATACGCCTGATCAGACTAAACCACAGTACTAGGCTGACAGGAAAAATCCACTGCCACATACATGAGATCCCCGTTCATGCTTAAACGGGTGGATTGGTCCCTGGTCATGCTTTACCCCTTTCCAATTCTGATCTAAACCCTTTCATGCTTTAACGGGGTGGATTGGTCCCTGGTCATGCTTTACCGCTTTCCAATACCATACATAATTTGGTCACAAGACATTTAGCATACCTCCAAAAACTTACAAGTATTTTCTTTGCACATCGAACATACTTACCTGGCGTTGAGGGATTCGTTGGATCTCGCTTTGGGCCATTGCTGCACATACTAACATGATTACATGCGCTTAATATTTCATAACCTAGACGTAATCGTTGTGCTCACCACCCGAATAACAATTTCTTATGACAATTCTAAAATCACTCGCAACTTGACCTCGTTTAATCAATGTATTAAACTATGACATCGACCCCTGGAACAAATCATAGTATGATGTGTGAACATTTTCCAAAATATACGAGACATGAACCTAAATAGTGATTTAAAAAGTCATGTTCAAGTGCCTAGGCACTGGGCATGGCGCTGGCACTACCGCAGCCTTAGCGCTGCGGCGCCACAAGAGCAGCACCGCTGCGCCGGGCTGGTGAGAGTCGGGTGCTACGGCGCTAAACCTGTGCAAACTCGACCCCAAATGCACAAATTCGATGCAAACTCTAACCCACGTCTTATCGACTTGAACCAACACCTCGAGAACCAGCCTAGGACATTATGGTAGTGATTCAAACTCACGCGAATGCCCCAAAACACGATGCAAGCCATACAACGCACTCAAACTGAAAACATGACATTTTGACACCAAAATGTTTCCTAATACTTCTAATGCAACCAAGTGCCTATCGACGCAAGAAGAAGCACCAAAATTCATCCCAATATCATACTCACAATACTTAAACGCAACAGCGATCCTCAAACGGTTCCCAACGAAGCCTGCAATGAATAAACTTCAAGAATTCGTCAAGAACACAATTTCAGAGAAAAAATACAGTTTGAGAAGTCCCCCAAAAAATGATCATAACTCACTCATTACTTATCCAAATATTCGAATTCACTGTCAAAACAAAGGTATCGAAAAGTTATACGCTTTATATGTTGAAATTTTTCCAGAAAAATGACCGAAAAATCACAGTATTTAAAAGAACAATAAATTTCGAGTTTTAGATCTAAAAACGTTTCAAAAATCGATCCAAAAAATTTCTGCTCAAACTTTGCACATCACACATGGATTTTTACGCATAATAAACAACATAACGCATAATATGATGATATCGACGCAGGAAAAATAGAATATACATGCCTTTAAATCTTTAACGTTACCGAACGACGACAGCGAAGCGGAGAAAGATGTGAGGTTGATCCGGGACGAACGTGGCATGATTTTCTTACAACAAAAGTGATGAAAACTTGCTGGAAATTGAGAGCGATAGGGGCGGCTGCTCCCTATACCAAGAACACTAGTTTTCTCTTTTAAAAAATTATAAAACTGAACAATGAAGCGTGTGTGTGTGTTAGCCGATTTTTAGTGTGTGTAAAAGTGTGTTTGTGTGATTGTGTGTGTGTAGATTTAATTAGGGGAAAATTATTGCTTAATTAACTAATTAAAATTGCTAATTTAAAATACTAACTCAATTAACAAGTTAAACAAAATAGTAAATCACTACACACTATAATAAAATCCCTTAATTAAAATAAAACACAAAAATGCTAATTTTAAAAGTTTTAAACTCTTAAATCACTAAATAAATAAATTAGGCTTTTAAAATACTAAAAACTTAATAAGTTATTTAATGTCTTATCCTTAACTTAAAATAAAATACCATGTTTTAAAATTGCCAAACTCGTCGCCGGTCTCTTTTTCTCAATCCTGCATCAGGTAATCACCTGAAATATGAAACTCAAGAAAACATTTTAACGTGCTTAATATAAACATAAAATAATTTAAAATAATGCATTTAATTAATTCATGCATCACTAAAATCATTTTATACTTAAATAAATAATTTTAACAATTAAATAAATGCATGTGTTATACGTGTACTGAGTTTGGGCTCTACAGAATTTGTCCTTGACAATCCGTGCGAAAACAATTGACAAACGTCACAAAGATAAAATCTTTGATAAGTTTGATTTTTAAAAACAAAAAAAACCTTGAAAGTTTGAGACAAAACTCAAGAAATTTTATCAAATTCATTAATCCCAAAAAGTGTTCTAAATTATCCTAAATATACATATCAAATCAAAAGATATGAAAAGATAACTTCCCAAATTATCCAATGCATAAAATAAGGTAAAAAATCTATACCACCAAAGACACGGACCCTGTGTATGGGTCCGAGGTGAGGTCCATGTAGGCACTGTATCATCTCATTGTCGAGGATTGTGGACACGAACCCCGTGTACGGGTCCGGAGTAGGGTCCGGGTAGACACTGTATTTCTCGTCCTCGAGTGTAGTCGACACGGACCCCGTGTACAGGCCCGAGTGAGGTCTTTGTAGGCTCAGACTTTCTCATTCTTTGCAAGATAATGATATTCGGGGATTTTCCTCAATTATTGCTTGAATAATGTTCATTTGGTCCCCAAACGTACCTTCATGCATCACGAACCCTTCAGCACCATGTACCTCGCTTGTAAATTCTTTCTTCTTTGCTCATAAGCCCATACAATGCTTCTTTGAACCTCTTCAGTCGTCCCCTCGTGATTGGTTCCGTCGGCAACGATGAAGAAATCATGCTTCTCTTGGAGCTTGACCAACCGTGTTCGCATCAGAATGTCTCAATCCATCAATCAATTAATACACCTCAACATGTAAAATATTTTATAAAATTCATAATACTACACATAAATACATGCATACTTTTAACAAGGAAGAAATGTTTCTCATGTACCTATTCAATTCATTGCTTACCCTTACTCACACACATATAAAAGAACCACACATTTATACATGTGTACATTAAGTTAATCTCATTTCCTCATGACACAAAAGCATACACATTGAAAACATAAGCATTCATCCATTATTAAAAGAGATCTTTTAAAAACAGAAGTTCAATGTCAAAACACGTACTATAACATAACTGGGATGAATTTTGAGATCGTCTTGGGTTTCTCTAGGTCGACTTTCAGTTCAACATAACTCAACCTAGATTCGTCAAAAACTTGACCCATACTTCAACCCGACAAATCTAGCACAACTTTTTACTTAAAAAACCTTAAAAACATAAGTGCAATGTCAAAACTCGTCCTTGAACATAATTTTGGATGAGTTTTGAGATTGTCTTAGATTTCTATGGGATCGATTTTTAGAACTCGACCCATCTCATCAGTACTCGACTAAGAATCATAGGGTTCACGTAAAATTAAACTCAGATAATCAAAATTTGACTCAGATTCCTAAAGTTCACGTAATTTAGGTCGGTTTAGAACTCGCGCATGACTTTAAATTTAAGTCGTGGCTCGAGGTTTTTCAAAAAACAATAAAAAAAACTTGAAAGATTTGAGAGCCCGTTTGGTATCAAAAGTTTTTTGATTAAAAAATTGCTTTTTTAAGTTGGCTTTTAAAAGTGTTTTTTTAAGTAAAAGTTGTGTTAATATTGTGTTTGGATGAATAAATAAAAAACATTTTTTAAATTAATAAATATGTTTGGATACATATCATTAAAGTGTTTTTTTAACTCATTAATTTATATATATATTTTATAACGGATTTCTAAACAAATGTGATGTATAAATATAAATAATTAAATCCATACCAAAACAATAAAATATTGAAATCTTAAAACCCATAAAAACAATTGTTAATGTTTACATTCTACTTTAATTTATTTAAATAAAAACTAATAGTTCAATGTCGACCTTTTATTGGCAGTGAATTTCTTATGTCATCTCTCAATTCTTTCATTTCCGTAATATTTTATTGTGTTGGCTCTTGCCATCTCGTACCTCTGTCATGGGCATAAACATTTTCACCATCTTGCTCGATTTCTTGTAAATCATCAATATTTTCGAGTTGTTCAAGAATATCTCCAGCCGCATCATATCGTCTTATGAAATTGTGTAAAGCAAAACATGCCACTATAATTTTAAATTGAGTATCTAGACAAAATGTGGGCATATTTTGTAATACCTTCCATCGTGCTTTGCACACTTCAAATGTTCTTTCAATAACCGTCCTTAAACTGGAATGATGATAATTAAATACTTCGTTTTTTGATCTGAACTTTGGAGCCAATCGAAATTGAGGTAAATGATATCTAGTATCTTTATACGGTCCCATAAAGCCTTTGAAAGGAGGATAACCTGCATCAACTGAATAATATTTACCTGCAAAAAATAAGAGTTAAAGTGTAAATATTTATCTAAAAATTATTTAAAAAAACATATAATATATATTAATATCAAACCTTCAGGTGGGAGTGGAAAATGCAATCTCTCTCTGCGCATAGCCTCTTTAAAAATTTTAGAATCATGAGCAGAACCTTCCCAACCAGCCCATACAAAAGTAAAGCACATGTCGAAGTCGCATACAGCCATAACATTTGTTGAAGTATACCATTTTCTTCCAATGAAATCTATTTGCTTGCTAGGCGGAACACGAATACATATATGTGTGCCATCAATAGCCCCTATACAATCTTTAAAATAAGGTCAATATCTTTTGTCATTCTTAATATATTCAGGGACATCTGTAAAATTAAGATCGATAGGTTTGATGATATCTCTCGACAACTTCCATATGGACTCTAAAACTCTGTGAAACTGTCTTGAAACAGTTTCCCCTGAGTGTTGAAAACGCTCTTGAACATTTCTAACTGAAGCAGGTTGACCCATCATGTACAAAAATAATCCCACCTTTTCATAGGTATCAACTCCTTTTGTTGGCTGTAAGCTATATTTTTGGAGTAGATCGTCACATAGTTTATAAAAAACATGTTTCCTCATTCTAAACATTTCAAAGCATCGTGTCTCATTACCATTCAATATCTCTGCCACCCATTGAGACCCTGATAACCACGATGTCCTACATTTGTCTTTAACAATATATTTCAAAACATAATTCGTAACACCACACAAAGATAACAAAACCATTCTTTTCTTAGAGACATGTGTATTTCTAATAGAATCAACGGAAATGTCGGAATCACTTGATGCATCAGAGTTATCTGATATAGTGGAGCCTGAACTCGAAGACATCCTGTGAAAATATATGAATAAAGATAAATATATAAAAAAATCAATAAACATTGAAAGTTTTCGATTATTGCATTAAAAATTTAAACATACTACTTAGTAAAGTTGACTCATCAATCAATAAAAGAAAAAAACAAGTGCATTATTCAAGTATTTTTCCTAAAAACATAACTCATGTTAATAACGCTTCAAATCATCTTTAGTGAATGTCTTTGCCCAACCAAGCTGAAGTTCCGAGTCCTTCAATCCGATAAATGTTTGCCTATTATGCTTTTTACCAAAAACTCTAGTAACTATGAAGAATTGCTCACTGCCAACCATTATACCAGGCAAAATACGAAGAACCTCCAGACAATTTTCAATGCTACATGGATCATCTTTTGGTGTTTCGTGTATAGAATTTTGAGTCTCAAATTCTTGAAGGACATGATCAAGTTGATCGGCTAACCTAGTGGCAATGGGACCTCTTTTTTCCCCACTCTCCTTCTTTTTCTCTTCTTTTGCTGCATAGATTTGTCAGCTCCCATTGTTGAGTTTTCCATAAATTCGTGGCTTTCAACATTAATATAAACATCACTTTGAAACTCTCCATCTAACTGAACATCCCAATCATTTGTATCATCGTTGGAATTATTATGAATTGGTTGATCCTCTGATGGTGCTATTGCAGCATAGCCAGTTGCTATGGAACCTTTAAATATCTTTTCCAATAAATCTAAAATCTTGGGTCCCCTCAATTTAAACTTTGAATACTCGGGATTTTCCTGTAATTTGCAACGTAACAAAAAATAAATAAAAATAATTGATTAAAAATTTAAAATGTATTATATAAATTATGTACCTTAAGCTTATCCTCCCACCAACTATTATCAGCTTGTACGGTCATCTTGTTATGATCCCAACCAAGGCCAGTCTCATTATTTCCAATAAGTTGTGCCCACAGTGCAAAATATTTTCTCATAGAATCCAATTTATTTTTGAATTGTTTTTGATTCAAAGAAAGTCCCGTTCTCTCATGAAATTTTGAAACTTAATTTGTGTACCCCGTTTTGTTTAAATGTTTGGTAGGCTTATTGCCATATTCAATTTCTTCCTCACAAATTTTTAAAAATATTTCGGTATTCTGATCAGTCCAATCCACCTTATTATTCCCATCAGCAACAAATCCAGGTTCAACAGTCTCAATCGTATATCTAGGTAATTGACTTGGATTTGATAATCCTCGTTTAAGAGCTAACTTCGAATACATTCTATATTCAAAAAATAAAACATAAAAAAACAATAGGGAGTGTAGATTCTGCAGCAAAAAGAAAGCAGAAAAAAATGAACGAACAAAAACCTCGACGTAAAAAAAAAATTGTACCTTGTAGAAGAATGGAGAAAAGATTGAGAGGAGGCTACTAGTGGATGTTTTTTTTATGTTATTGAAAAAGCTAGTGAAAAAAGCTCTAAAATAGGGCTTTTAAAAAAGCTCTAATTTCAACTTAAATAAATGTTTTTTTAAGCACTAGAAGCCCACCCAAACAATTTAAAAATTAAAAAAGCACTTTTTTTTCAAGAAAAGCACTTTTTTAATTGTAGCTTCTCCAATTAAAAAACATACCAAACGGGCCCTGAGAAAAACATACCAAACGGGTCCTGAGATTGCACGGATACATTTCTCCTCACTTTATTGTTTTCCAACCCAATCTCCAAATATATTTTTTTTAGTTACAAGGGCTAAAATGAGTTTGTCGTCGGTGGTGGAACTCGGGAATTGGTGGTTGGTGGCCGCTGGCTTTTCTGTAGAAATGAGAAACCTTTGAGGGAACTGGTGCTTGTTAGTTTGAGGCCTCTTTCTTTTGTTTAATTGTAATATAATATTAGGTTAGTTTTTATTGTTATTGACAAAAGGGTAAAATACTCCTTCCGTGAATTCAATTTCATACGTACTGTGTCCACATTTGGCTTGGCCGCAGCTGCGACAGAGCCATAAAAACAATGCAGATTTCGTGACCATAACGCTCGAGGTCGAATCGAGCGACGCCATTGACAATGTGAAGGTCAAAATTCAAGACAAAGTAGGTGGGATTTTTTTTTCTTTCCTTTGTTTGTTAATTAAATACTGGGTTCTCAGGTTTTGCCATCTTAGTTTGAAGATAGGGAGAAAATGATTCGTTTTTTTAAGAAAGATGTATGATTTTGTATATTTTTCCTAATTTATAGCAATCCCTCCGGTTCAGCAGCGTATGATTTTCGCCGGAAAGCAGCTCAAGGATGGACGAACCCTTGATGATTACAACATTCAGGAAGTTTTTTTTTTTATTTTGTTTTAATTTGTTATTACATCTATATGGCTAGTTTATGTCAACGAATTTGTAGTGTCGACTCTGCATTTGGTTATGAGGCTTAGGGGTGGAATTATCGAGCCTTCTTCCATGGGATTAGCTAGGAAGTACAACTAGGACAAAATGATTTGCCGCAAGTAACTAGCATCATTTATTCTTTAATGTTTTTTTCCTCTTGATGCATTTGATTTTTACGATATATACTGTGCGAGGTTTGTTATAGAGATTTCAATTCCCAGAGAAATCCTGTCGGTGGTTTTTGTTGAGATTGATATTCAAATATGTCTGGCTGGGCCACCTGCAACATGATCTCATTAAAAAAGAATCAAATTTTATGCCAAGATACATGGATCTCCAATCGGGAAATCGTATCCAAGCTCTTCTATCATAGAAAATAATTGAGAGATGAGAATAGTAAGAGAAGGTTTTTGCGTATCAGTAGTTTTCTTTAAATTCTATGCTCTGCGTGTAACGAGATAATGGATGAGGAAGGTTGATTACCCTCATCCTCTCTGAATCACCTCATTAAACTTTAGAATATGTGAACACACCCTTCTTTTGGATGCGGATACTCATGCAAGGAAAAAAGGTTAAAGTCATTTTCTTGATTATATTGAGAAACTTCTTCATGTGATCACTAGTGTCATGTATGACATCTGCACATGATTATCATTTATTGTTTGATTATTGATACCCCGGGAGGATCCGGGTCATGGATGACTCGGGCACTATCTTCAAAATTCCCGGGCACTACGCCTCTTCCCGAGTGTTCACCGAACAGGCCGGTCTCTCGTGCAATCACCAGGAATTTTCTCTTCTGCCCAGGCAGTCATCATAGCCCGGGTTCTCATACAAGTACTCGGGTAACCGAATACCCGGGCTACCTCGAGAATTGAACCACACTCGAGTATGATTGGTACATGTTGTCTAAATCTGTCAGAACAACTTGAACTTGGAATGTCCTAGAAGTCATCAGAAGCTAGTATGGGCAACCGACTTACCATACTTAGTAGGTGGCATGAGATTCGAAGTACCTACCCCATTTCTACTATAAATAACATGTATTAATGTCATTTAATGATTCTGAAATCTTTTAACTCTCAAGCATTAAACATATTTTCTCTCAAATATTGCTTGTGTTCATTCTCAACATGTTGACTTTAGCATCGGAGTGGCTACGTCGGACACCCCTCCGGCGCCCATTCACGAGTTACCTTCTTGTTTGCAGGTGTTAGTCTTTGCCATCATCCTCACTCAAAGTCTCCAAACACTATAAATTGTTGATTTGATCCGTTGGAGCTCTTTACCTGGCTCACCCGTCTCAGTGTGATCACATCATTGGCGCTGTTTGTGGGATATTTGAGTTCAATACGTTGATATGGCTTGTAACAGAAGAACTAATCAAGATAATTCTTGGGCCCAGGAAGATGGAGGGAAAACTTCGAGACAAGTTGAAGTTAATAATACCGGGAAAAACCCCATCACCATGACCCCAGAAGGGTTGCAGAAGATTATATCAGATGCTGCAAAGCAAGTTAAGGCCATGAAAGTAGTGTCTCAGCATGTTATACCACCCGGAAACAGACAAGAGCGAGAGCAAGAGCAAGAGCAAGAAGTGAGGGAGGAAGAGGAGGTAGGAGGAAACGGCGAGGAGTCCAGCGCCGGGTCCAAATCTCCCACTGTGGCAGAGGAGTTGGTAAAGCTGAGACAGAAGATGAAGGTGCTGGAGGAACAGTTGGAGAGTCGGGGCACTTCCCGGGTAGTCGCTAGGGGATGCCCGTTTGCTGAGGCCATTGTCCGGGAACCTCTTCCCGGGAATTTTATGTCTGCCAAAATAAAAGACTATGATGGCAACGCAGAACCTGAGGAACACTTGGCCAGATTCGAGAACATGGCCATGCTGCACTGTTACACTGACAGAATAAAGTGTAAAGTGTTCTTGACAATGCTGGTGGATTCAGCCCAGAGATGGTTCGAGGGATTGTCTCCTCAAAGCATACATTCCTTCAAGGACTTTCAAAAGGTGTTCTCACACCATTTTAGCAGCAGCAAAAAGTACAAAAAGACTGCTTTTTGTCTTTTCGAGGTCAAGCGGAGCCCAGAAAAGATTTTAAGGGCTTATATCAGGAGATTCAACAGAGTGGCTTTGGATTTCCCCACTTGTGCCACTGAAACAAAAACAACCGCATTCACCTAGGGCTTGAGGGAGGGTGAGTTTTTTAAATCATTGACCAAGAAGGTGCCCGGGATTTCGAGGACTTGTTGCCCCGGGCAGAGAAGTATATTAATATGGAAGAGGCTCAGAAGCAGAAGAGGGATGCTGTTAAGAAGGAGAGAGGAGACCGGGTGTCTAATCTAAACTAGGGCACTTTTCCCATCACGTGCCTTTGAAGATTTCCCGGGAGAGGGAAGTTCAAGAATGTAGTAGAGACTTGGCCCCGGACCATCAATTACCCCGGCCAGAAAAGAGAGGATTTTGTTCTCTCCACAAAGTGTGTTACCATAACACCAAAGATTGCAAAACATTGCAGGGAAATTATGTCCCATCTCCCATCCCCAGACCCAGTCACAATAGAAGAGAGCCGAGATTGCCACCTTGGATATCTTGGCAGCCACGGTCCAGCGCCTGGGGAGGAGGTATGAGTAATAGTCCTAGAGGAGAGCCCGGGAGAAGAAGAGAGCCCGAGCTTGAGAGAAAGAAGAATTCACCCCCAGCTACGGGGTTGATAAAAATGATATCATGAGGCTCTACTGACGGAGACTCCAACCGGGCGAGGAAGTCAAGGAGTAGGAGGGAGTGTACGGAGGTAGAGGGAATGAGGAGGAGCGAGGCGGTCATCAGTTTTGGCCCAGAGGATTTAAAGGGGGTGAATCTACCCCACAATGATGCCCTGGTTATCCAAGCCCGGGTGGAAAATTATGACATTCTGAGAGTTTTTATTGACGCGGGCAGCTCTGTAAATGTCATTTTTAAAGATTCCCTTGTGCAGATAGATTTTCAGGGCTATCGCTTGGAAACTGTGGAAACTGCCCTCTTTGGCTTCACTGGCCATGTGGTCTACCTGGAAGGGGAGATTGTCTTACCACTAACCCTGGGCTCCAAGGATCTCAAGAAAACGGTGATGACTTCTTTCACTGTGGTGGACTCCCCATCATCTTATAACATTATTTTAGGGAGGCCTGCCATGAATGAGCTGAGGGCTGTGGCATCTACCTACCACCAAAAGATAAAGTTTCCTATGGGAGCCAGGGTAGGAGAAGTCTGAGGAGATCAGCCATCTTCTCGGAAATGCTATGTGGAAGCAGTCCGAGTGGATCAGAGCAAAACCAAGAGGGAAGGGAAGAAAACCAGAGTGGATGTAGCAGGAGGAAGAGTGGTGGAGAAAGGGGAATTGCATTTTGTAGCAGAAGAGGAGCAGGAGATAGTAGAAGTCGGACCAAGCCAACAAATCCGGGTGGCTCGAGATCTCAGTACATCCACTCAAGTTAGTTTAATTAACTGTTTAAAAGCTAATATCCATGTGTTTGCCTGGTTCCAACAGGAGCTGACAGGAATTTCCCTTAATATCGGAGCACCAACTGAACATTCTCCCGGGATCTCACCCGGTAAAGCAAAAGAAGAGACATATTGGTCCTGAAAAGGACAAAGTTATTGATGAGCAAGTGAAAGAACTCCTGAAGGCTGGCCACATTCGAGAAATTCAATTCCCGACATGGCTCTCGAATGTGGTATTAGTGCCCAAATCTACCGGGAAATGGCGCATGTGTGTAGACTTCCGCGATCTTAACAAGTCTTGATCATTACCCTCTGCCCTATATTGATCAGTTGGTGGATTCCACGTCGGGCTTTGAATTGCTGAGCTTCATGGACGCATACCAGGGGTATCATCAAATCCCCCTGGCTAAGATTGATTAAGATAAAGCCAGCTTCATCACCTCGGGAGGTACATTTTGTTAATGCCTTTCAGGTTGAAGAATGCAGGGGCTACTTACCAGCGTCTGATGAACAAAGTTTTCGAGAAGCAGCTGGGGATAAATGTGGAAGTCTATGTGGATGATATTCTGGACAAGACCCGTGTTGCGCGTTTTCCTACCGCAAGTGTACGGTGTCAAGTTTTAGTACTGGTTAGAGTACAGATATCGATCCCAGGAGCAGTGTGTGTAAAATTGTATATCAATTCTTGTAATTAAAATAGTCTCAACTTTATTTAGAGAGATTGAATAAACGGTTGGTTTGTTTGAAAGAATTAACTGAAAACAATAAATTAATTAAGTCACCGAATTGAGAGATAATAATGAGAGAAAGTATCTAGAGAAATGATTTCACAAAGTTTCCACGATAATTATTCACAGTTTAATTTATATTCCTGAATTCCAATCAATTAATGGCCAAGAACACTTAGATTGTTTTATTCCCCCTTTCCCAAGTGACGAATAAAGTGTATCTATCAACTTCGATTCAATTATTCCTAATTAGAATCTACGTTTCATAGATAAGTGCAAACAATGTTCTTACTAAGCCTCGCTAAAGTTATACGCCTTCCGAACGCTATAAACATTTAACGATGTGTCTCTAATGATCTATAATCCTAGTCCCTCTCCCGGGTTATAAGATTAATCAAACAACTAACAATTTATGGCCAGTAGATTGCAGTGCAGTAAACGCAGAGAACACAATTAAACGAAAGCGGAATTCAATCAAATAAATAACGGTGTCAAGTCATCGTATCAACAGAGTTACGTCATTCTCTAGAATGGGAATTTAGTTCATCACGAAATCCAAGAGAAAACAAGACATATTTGTAATTCTAGGCATCGATACACAGTAGAATAAAGAAACAAAGGAAAAGATAACAAATCCGAAGTGTCGTCTCTGTTCCCAGATCTGTCGTTCTTCGTATTTATGGCTGTTCTTCGCCCACTGAATCTTCGTCTCGTGTATGCACTCCGTTTTTCGCCTCTTTTCCTCCCCAAGATGGTGTATTTTCGTGTGCTTTCTCTCCACGGCGGCTAATCCCCTTCTGACCTAGACGATTCGCGAATTTATACATTTTCTGGACGCGGCATGCGCGCGGTGGCGCGGCTTCTGGCGCTGCTGCGCGTGCCGTGCTGCTCATCTGCCCGTGTTTGTGCGCGCGCGGTCGCGCAAGAAGTGGTGCGATGGCG
Source organism: Primulina eburnea (assembly GCF_022965805.1). NCBI lineage: Eukaryota > Viridiplantae > Streptophyta > Magnoliopsida > Lamiales > Gesneriaceae > Primulina > Primulina eburnea. Next base: position 20,316,670 of record NC_133112.1, on the reverse strand, counting down.
CGTTTGTCTCGGGTGTGTGCGCGCGATAGCGCTTGTAGTGGCGCTGGCGCGCGCTGCTCTCGGGTCTTCCTCTTGCTTTAATGCGCGCGCGGTAGCACGAGAAGTCGCGCTAGGGCGCGCGCACCACTGTCGATCATCCTGCACATCATTTCGCGCGGCTGCGCGTGATCTCGGCGGGCGTGCGCGAGGCTCTGTCCGAGGGTTTCATGGCGCTATGTCTTCTTGTCTCTACTCGGCTTCGTGTCCGCTATTTTCTCCATTCCTGAAATGACAAGCAAAACAAACCAAAAACGCATAATTCTGTTCGAAACAAGCATAATTCAAAATGGAATTTAATCTAAAATAAGTGCAAATCTTGCACTTATCAAACCCCCCAAACTTGAACTTTTGCTAGTCCCGAGCAAAATAGAATAAAAGATAATAAAGAATGAGAAAAAAAAATAACGCAAACTACTACAGTCATGGATAAGCAAAAGTGATATTGACCTCCGACTCATCTAATTTCATGTACTTCACGATTTCCCAAGAGTCACGTGTGTGTGTGATATGTCAATGTTCGTTTACCCCATCGACTGCTCAAATAGAAGTGTAATGCCCATTCGCCTTTCAGAATTAAGAATTCCTCAGTTCAGTTCAACTTACACTTCATCAAAATATAAATTTGCATTCACAGATCACATAGGACTTTATCGGTGATTATTTGGATTGAAAGACGGTCAATCAACAGTATGCCAAAAATGAAATCACAAAATGAGATGCCTGCAAGCAAGTGATTAAAGTCTATATTCGTTGACAATGTATTTCAGGTATCCATAGGCTTGACTTGAACAACTTTTCTCCACTAGTATATTGGATAAATGTGACAAGGTTAATAGGTCTTGTAGGCTTGTAACGTTAGGCTACGGCTCACGGCTACAATAAAGGTATGGAAATCAAAATTTGAGAGAAATATTTGAACTTCATCAACTTCACTCATTTTCATTCTATTTTCATTCACCACCCAATTACTGTTTTCTTTTCATTCATATCCTTCATTTCCCATATTTTCTTCTTCACCACGTTTGATTCACACTTTTTTTTTTTTTTGAACTCCTTTCAGCACATTTAACTTTTTCTTTTCTTTTCAAGGAGTATTTGAATCATTCCAACACCCATGAACTTATTTCTCTCAAAATTGGGTAAGACAGTAAATGTATAAGCTTCATTAGGTAGTTGTTGTGGGATGTAGAATAGATACAAGTGAGGGCTAATTGTGTGTCATTGACACACACCACTTGATTTTTAGTCGGCTCAAAATGGGACACTAGGGATATATCATGTTCATTTGGTAGGCTCGAAGGTTCAAAACGGCTCCAAAGATCGCCTAAATCATTCCTATGTCACATATTATCCGTATTTCGCCTCGAAAAGTGTTCAAACAAGTTCTAGACTTCGTCAATCCATCAGTCAACTCATACAAACCAGTCACATGCAATTTTCAATAAAAATGATATATGAAATAGGTGCACAAAGAAAATTTAAGCATCTCAATTAACTTGAAGCTCAAAAGGGCTACAATTGACAGTAAGCAAAGAATATAGCCCCAAGGATATTGTGAAAAATTGCCTAGCTCATTCCTATGATTGCAAAAGTATCAATCAATGTCATGCAAGAATTACCAAGAATCAGATCTCCCTCATCTATTTAGCATCATAGGTATGCAACTTGTCTCTAAGCAACGATAGTGTCAACAAACACGACAGTGCAAAATATTTGTGACTCTTAATTTATCATGAACACATATAAACTTCAGGACCACAATTCAATTTTCATCATCGGCCACACATTTTTCTTATCCATGACTCTACCTAACAAATCTAGCATGCAATAGATAAAAAATCAAACTAACTACTGAGCGATAAAATAAAAAAAATTTGCAGAAAAATTCTAAAAATTCTAACAAGCAACGCAATTTTACCCTCCCCCCAAACTTAAAGTATGCATTGTCCTCAATGTATAGAAATAAAGAACACGACAACACATACCTTGCGCACGAGTGTCAAAACTCGGGCGCTCGAGTTGTTGTCCGCAGCATCTGAGTCATCCATTTCCATGGGCTGCGGCGGTGATAGATCTGGTGGTGGGTAAAATTAACAACTCAGGACGTAAAATAAAATAAAATAATAAAAACAAAATGAATGCTAAAGAAAATAAATTGTGGGTTGCCTCCCACACAGCGCTTGGTTTAACGTCATCAGCCCGACTATACCCATCCTGTTCATGGTGGATCGTATGATATCTTGGATGCCTTTATTTCCACCAGCTGACCTTCAACTTCCATGGTCATCTTTCCTCGTTTCACGTCAATAATAGCTCCAACAGCAGCCAATAATGGTCGTCCTAGAATGACATGAACGTTTTGACTGTTCTTAATATCAAGTACCACAAAATCAGCTAGAAGCCTTATTTTAGCAATCTTAAGTTCAAAATCTTCCACAACACCTAGCGGTGTCCTGACCGATTTATCCGCCATTTGTAAGCTTAGTCCTGTGGGCTTTATCCTGCTCAATCCAAGTTTCTCGTAAAGAGAACTTGGCATTATATTCACACTTGCTCCTGAATCACAAATGGCTTTTTCAACTAATTTACCCCCTATTTCACATGGTACTACAAATTCCCCGGGGTCTTGTAGCTTCTGAGGAAGATTTCCTTGCCTGTCCTTATCATCTTCTCCAGTAAATGCCACATCTTCCTGCTCCGCAAACTGAATGTTAGAGTGTAGGTTCTTGAGATCTTCAAGACCTTTTTTCTTTTGAAAATCAGCCTTCAATTGTAAAAATCTTTGGGGGTAGGGAAGTAGAGAAATATCAACGCATTGATCAAAATCATAACTTTTACCTTTCTTACCTCGGTTCCTTTTTCTTGGAGTCGGCTGATCAAATTTCTCTTCTTTGCTTACCACTCCAATCTCCTCATGCTGCATAAAAATGGCATTCACCTCTCTCAGATTTGGGTCTGCATTCTTTTGTACAGCGCCTGACGGTTGAGACGTGAGTTGTTTCGTTATCTGCCCCACTTGCGATTCAAGAATTTTCAAGGTAGCACCAATGCTTGCCATGTGGGTCTCTAAATTGTCAAGCCTAGACTCCGTCCTAGCCATCCTCTTACCAGATTCAGAAACGAATGTCCCAACCGGTGGAGGATTCAATACATTCTTATTGTTTGCATATGAAAAATTTTCATGGTTTCTCAATCCAGGATGATAAGTATTAGGAGGGGGGTTACCTCGATATCCTCCATACCCTCCAACATTTCTGTTGTTGATATACTGAGCTTCTTCAAGATATTGTGCTTCTTCAACGACGGGCGATGGTCCCTCAGTATTTGATGTGCTCACTTTATTCATGGTTGCTATCTGTGTAGTCAATGCTGATACTTGTGGAGTGGCTACGTCGGACACCCCTCCGGCGCCCATTCACGAGTTACCTTCTTGTTTGCAGGTGTTAGTCTTTGCCATCATCCTCACTCAAAGTCTCCAAACACTATAAATTGTTGATTTGATCCGTTGGAGCTCTTTACCTGGCTCACCCGTCTCAGTGTGATCACATCATTGGCGCTGTTTGTGGGATATTTGAGTTCAATACGTTGATATGGCTTGTAACAGAAGAACTAATCAAGATAATTCTTGGGCCCAGGAAGATGGAGGGAAAACTTCGAGACAAGTTGAAGTTAATAATACCGGGAAAAACCCCATCACCATGACCCCAGAAGGGTTGCAGAAGATTATATCAGATGCTGCAAAGCAAGTTAAGGCCATGAAAGTAGTGTCTCAGCATGTTATACCACCCGGAAACAGACAAGAGCGAGAGCAAGAGCAAGAGCAAGAAGTGAGGGAGGAAGAGGAGGTAGGAGGAAACGGCGAGGAGTCCAGCGCCGGGTCCAAATCTCCCACTGTGGCAGAGGAGTTGGTAAAGCTGAGACAGAAGATGAAGGTGCTGGAGGAACAGTTGGAGAGTCGGGGCACTTCCCGGGTAGTCGCTAGGGGATGCCCGTTTGCTGAGGCCATTGTCCGGGAACCTCTTCCCGGGAATTTTATGTCTGCCAAAATAAAAGACTATGATGGCAACGCAGAACCTGAGGAACACTTGGCCAGATTCGAGAACATGGCCATGCTGCACTGTTACACTGACAGAATAAAGTGTAAAGTGTTCTTGACAATGCTGGTGGATTCAGCCCAGAGATGGTTCGAGGGATTGTCTCCTCAAAGCATACATTCCTTCAAGGACTTTCAAAAGGTGTTCTCACACCATTTTAGCAGCAGCAAAAAGTACAAAAAGACTGCTTTTTGTCTTTTCGAGGTCAAGCGGAGCCCAGAAAAGATTTTAAGGGCTTATATCAGGAGATTCAACAGAGTGGCTTTGGATTTCCCCACTTGTGCCACTGAAACAAAAACAACCGCATTCACCTAGGGCTTGAGGGAGGGTGAGTTTTTAAATCATTGACCAAGAAGGTGCCCGGGATTTCGAGGACTTGTTGCCCCGGGCAGAGAAGTATATTAATATGGAAGAGGCTCAGAAGCAGAAGAGGGATGCTGTTAAGAAGGAGAGAGGAGACCGGGTGTCTAATCTAAACTAGGGCACTTTTCCCATCACGTGCCTTTGAAGATTTCCCGGGAGAGGGAAGTTCAAGAATGTAGTAGAGACTTGGCCCCGGACCATCAATTACCCCGGCCAGAAAAGAGAGGATTTTGTTCTCTCCACAAAGTGTGTTACCATAACACCAAAGATTGCAAAACATTGCAGGGAAATTATGTCCCATCTCCCATCCCCAGACCCAGTCACAATAGAAGAGAGCCGAGATTGCCACCTTGGATATCTTGGCAGCCACGGTCCAGCGCCTGGGGAGGAGGTATGAGTAATAGTCCTAGAGGAGAGCCCGGGAGAAGAAGAGAGCCCGAGCTTGAGAGAAAGAAGAATTCACCCCCAGCTACGGGGTTGATAAAAATGATATCATGAGGCTCTACTGACGGAGACTCCAACCGGGCGAGGAAGTCAAGGAGTAGGAGGGAGTGTACGGAGGTAGAGGGAATGAGGAGGAGCGAGGCGGTCATCAGTTTTGGCCCAGAGGATTTAAAGGGGGTGAATCTACCCCACAATGATGCCCTGGTTATCCAAGCCCGGGTGGAAAATTATGACATTCTGAGAGTTTTTATTGACGCGGGCAGCTCTGTAAATGTCATTTTTAAAGATTCCCTTGTGCAGATAGATTTTCAGGGCTATCGCTTGGAAACTGTGGAAACTGCCCTCTTTGGCTTCACTGGCCATGTGGTCTACCTGGAAGGGGAGATTGTCTTACCACTAACCCTGGGCTCCAAGGATCTCAAGAAAACGGTGATGACTTCTTTCACTGTGGTGGACTCCCCATCATCTTATAACATTATTTTAGGGAGGCCTGCCATGAATGAGCTGAGGGCTGTGGCATCTACCTACCACCAAAAGATAAAGTTTCCTATGGGAGCCAGGGTAGGAGAAGTCTGAGGAGATCAGCCATCTTCTCGGAAATGCTATGTGGAAGCAGTCCGAGTGGATCAGAGCAAAACCAAGAGGGAAGGGAAGAAAACCAGAGTGGATGTAGCAGGAGGAAGAGTGGTGGAGAAAGGGGAATTGCATTTTGTAGCAGAAGAGGAGCAGGAGATAGTAGAAGTCGGACCAAGCCAACAAATCCGGGTGGCTCGAGATCTCAGTACATCCACTCAAGTTAGTTTAATTAACTGTTTAAAGCTAATATCCATGTGTTTGCCTGGTTCCAACAGGAGCTGACAGGAATTTCCCTTAATATCGGAGCACCAACTGAACATTCTCCCGGGATCTCACCCGGTAAAGCAAAAGAAGAGACATATTGGTCCTGAAAAGGACAAAGTTATTGATGAGCAAGTGAAAGAACTCCTGAAGGCTGGCCACATTCGAGAAATTCAATTCCCGACATGGCTCTCGAATGTGGTATTAGTGCCCAAATCTACCGGGAAATGGCGCATGTGTGTAGACTTCCGCGATCTTAACAAGTCTTGATCATTACCCTCTGCCCTATATTGATCAGTTGGTGGATTCCACGTCGGGCTTTGAATTGCTGAGCTTCATGGACGCATACCAGGGGTATCATCAAATCCCCCTGGCTAAGATTGATTAAGATAAAGCCAGCTTCATCACCTCGGGAGGTACATTTTGTTAATGCCTTTCAGGTTGAAGAATGCAGGGGCTACTTACCAGCGTCTGATGAACAAAGTTTTCGAGAAGCAGCTGGGGATAAATGTGGAAGTCTATGTGGATGATATTCTGGACAAGACCCGTGTTGCGCGTTTTCCTACCGCAAGTGTACGGTGTCAAGTTTTAGTACTGGTTAGAGTACAGATATCGATCCCAGGAGCAGTGTGTGTAAAATTGTATATCAATTCTTGTAATTAAAATAGTCTCAACTTTATTTAGAGAGATTGAATAAACGGTTGGTTTGTTTGAAAGAATTAACTGAAAACAATAAATTAATTAAGTCACCGAATTGAGAGATAATAATGAGAGAAAGTATCTAGAGAAATGATTTCACAAAGTTTCCACGATAATTATTCACAGTTTAATTTATATTCCTGAATTCCAATCAATTAATGGCCAAGAACACTTAGATTGTTTTATTCCCCCTTTCCCAAGTGACGAATAAAGTGTATCTATCAACTTCGATTCAATTATTCCTAATTAGAATCTACGTTTCATAGATAAGTGCAAACAATGTTCTTACTAAGCCTCGCTAAAGTTATACGCCTTCCGAACGCTATAAACATTTAACGATGTGTCTCTAATGATCTATAATCCTAGTCCCTCTCCCGGGTTATAAGATTAATCAAACAACTAACAATTTATGGCCAGTAGATTGCAGTGCAGTAAACGCAGAGAACACAATTAAACGAAAGCGGAATTCAATCAAATAAATAACGGTGTCAAGTCATCGTATCAACAAAGTTACGTCATTCTCTAGAATGGGAATTTAGTTCATCACGAAATCCAAGAGAAAACAAGACATATTTGTAATTCTAGGCATCGATACACAGTAGAATAAAGAAACAAAGGAAAAGATAACAAATCCGAAGTGTCGTCTCTGTTCCCAGATCTGTCGTTCTTCGTATTTATGGCTGTTCTTCGCCCACTGAATCTTCGTCTCGTGTATGCACTCCGTTTTTCGCCTCTTTTCCTCCCCAAGATGGTGTATTTTCGTGTGCTTTCTCTCCACGGCGGCTAATCCCCTTCTGACCTAGACGATTCGCGAATTTATACATTTTCTGGACGCGGCGATGCGCGCGGTGGCGCGGCTTCTGGCGCTGCTGCGCGTGCCGTGCTGCTCATCTGCCCGTGTTTGTGCGCGCGCGGTCGCGCAAGAAGTGGTGCGATGGCGCGTTTGTCTCGGGTGTGTGCGCGCGATAGCGCTTGTAGTGGCGCTGGCGCGCGCTGCTCTCAGGTCTTCCTCTTGCTTTAATGCGCGCGCGGTAGCACGAGAAGTCGCGCTATGGCGCGCGCACCACTGTCGATCATCCTGCACATCATTTCGCGCGGCTGCGCGTGATCTCGGCGGGCGCTGCGCGAGGCTCTGTCCGAGGGTTTCATGGCGCTATGTCTTCTTGTCTCTACTCGGCTTTGTGTCCGCTATTTTCTCCATTCCTGAAATGACAAGCAAAACAAACCAAAAACGCATAATTCTGTTCGAAACAAGCATAATTCAAAATGGAATTTAATCTAAAATAAGTGCAAATCTTGCACTTATCAAACCCCCCAAACTTGAACTTTTGCTAGTCCCGAGCAAAATAGAATAAAAGATAATAAAGAATGAGAAAAAAAAATAACGCAAACTACTACAGTCATGGATAAGCAAAAGTGATATTGACCTCCGACTCATCTAATTTCATGTACTTCACGATTTCCCAAGAGTCACGTGTGTGTGTGATATGTCAATGTTCGTTTACCCCATCGACTGCTCAAATAGAAGTGTAATTCCCATTCGCCTTTCAGAATTAAGAATTCCTCAGTTCAGTTCAACTTACACTTCATCAAAATATAAATTTGCATTCACAGATCACATAGGACTTTATCGGTGATTATTTGGATTGAAAGACGGTCAATCAACAGTATGCCAAAAATGAAATCACAAAATGAGATGCCTGCAAGCAAGCGATTAAAGTCTATATTCGTTGACAATGTATTTCAGGTATCCATAGGCTTGACTTGAACAACTTTTCTCCACTAGTATATTGGATAAATGTGACAAGGTTAATAGGTCTTGTAGGCTTGTAACGTTAGGCTACGGCTCACGGCTACAATAAAGGTATGGAAATCAAAATTTGAGAGAAATATTTGAACTTCATCAACTTCACTCATTTTCATTCTATTTTCATTCACCACCCAATTACTGTTTTCTTTTCATTCATATCCTTCATTTCCCATATTTTCTTCTTCACCACGTTTGATTCACACTTTTTTTTTTTTTTTGAACTCCTTTCAGCACATTTAACTTTTTCTTTTCTTTTCAAGGAGTATTTGAATCATTCCAACACCCATGAACTTATTTCTCTCAAAATTGGGTAAGACAGTAAATGTATAAGCTTCATTAGGTAGTTGTTGTGGGATGTAGAATAGATACAAGTGAGGGCTAATTGTGTGTCATTGACACACACCACTTGATTTTTAGTCGGCTCAAAATGGGACACTAGGGATATATCATGTTCATTTGGTAGGCTCGAAGGTTCAAAACGGCTCCAAAGATCGCCTAAATCATTCCTATGTCACATATTATCCGTATTTCGCCTCGAAAAGTGTTCAAACAAGTTCTAGACTTTCGTCAATCCATCAGTCAACTCATACAAACCAGTCACATGCAATTTTCAATAAAAATGATATATGAAATAGGTGCACAAAGAAAATTTAAGCATCTCAATTAACTTGAAGCTCAAAAGGGCTACAATTGACAGTAAGCAAAGAATATAGCCCCAAGGATATTGTGAAAAATTGCCTAGCTCATTCCTATGATTGCAAAAGTATCAATCAATGTCATGCAAGAATTACCAAGAATCAGATCTCCCTCATCTATTTAGCATCATAGGTATGCAACTTGTCTCTAAGCAACGATAGTGTCAACAAACACGACAGTGCAAAATATTTGTGACTCTTAATTTATCATGAACACATATAAACTTCAGGACCACAATTCAATTTTCATCATCGGCCACACATTTTTCTTATCCATGACTCTACCTAACAAATCTAGCATGCAATAGATAAAAAATCAAACTAACTACTGAGCGATAAAATAAAAAAAATTTGCAGAAAAATTCTAAAAATTCTAACAAGCAACGCAATTTTACCCTCCCCCCAAACTTAAAGTATGCATTGTCCTCAATGTATAGAAATAAAGAACACGACAACACATACCTTGCGCACGAGTGTCAAAACTCGGGCGCTCGAGTTGTTGTCCGCAGCATCTGAGTCATCCATTTCCATGGGCTGCGGCGGTGATAGATCTGGTGGTGGGTAAAATTAACAACTCAGGACGTAAAATAAAATAAAATAATAAAAACAAAATGAATGCTAAAGAAAATAAATTGTGGGTTGCCTCCCACACAGCGCTTGGTTTAACGTCATCAGCCCGACTATACCCATCCTGTTCATGGTGGATCGTATGATATCTTGGATGCCTTTATTTCCACCAGCTGACCTTCAACTTCCATGGTCATCTTTCCTCGTTTCACGTCAATAATAGCTCCAACAGCAGCCAATAATGGTCGTCCTAGAATGACATGAACGTTTTGACTGTTCTTAATATCAAGTACCACAAAATCAGCTAGAAGCCTTATTTTAGCAATCTTAAGTTCAAAATCTTCCACAACACCTAGCGGTGTCCTGACCGATTTATCCGCCATTTGTAAGCTTAGTCCTGTGGGCTTTATCCTGCTCAATCCAAGTTTCTCGTAAAGAGAACTTGGCATTATATTCACACTTGCTCCTGAATCACAGATGGCTTTTTCAACTAATTTACCCCCTATTTCACATGGTACTACAAATTCCCCGGGGTCTTGTAGCTTCTGAGGAAGATTTCCTTGCCTGTCCTTATCATCTTCTCCAGTAAATGCCACATCTTCCTGCTCCGCAAACTGAATGTTAGAGTGTAGGTTCTTGAGATCTTCAAGACCTTTTTTCTTTTGAAAATCAGCCTTCAATTGTAAAAATCTTTGGGGGTAGGGAAGTAGAGAAATATCAACGCATTGATCAAAATCATAACTTTTACCTTTCTTACCTCGGTTCCTTTTTCTTGGAGTCGGCTGATCAAATTTCTCTTCTTTGCTTACCACTCCAATCTCCTCATGCTGCATAAAAATGGCATTCACCTCTCTCAGATTTGGGTCTGCATTCTTTTGTACAGCGCCTGACGGTTGAGACGTGAGTTGTTTCGTTATCTGCCCCACTTGCGATTCAAGAATTTTCAAGGTAGCACCAATGCTTGCCATGTGGGTCTCTAAATTGTCAAGCCTAGACTCCGTCCTAGCCATCCTCTTACCAGATTCAGAAACGAATGTCCCAACCGGTGGAGGATTCAATACATTCTTATTGTTTGCATATGAAAAATTTTCATGGTTTCTCAATCCAGGATGATAAGTATTAGGAGGGGGGTTACCTCGATATCCTCCATACCCTCCAACATTTCTGTTGTTGATTACTGAGCTTCTTCAGTATTGTGCTTCTTCAACGACGGGCGATGGTCCCTCAGTATTTGATGTGCTCACTTTTCATGGTTGCTATCTGTGTAGTCAATGCTGATACTGT